>NW_016690196.1:380212-493468 GCF_001604755.1 Lepidothrix coronata
TCTCATATTCCTCTAGGTCTTCTGGCCTGCAAACACTTGCTTTTTTCCTTCTCATTAAAAGACACTCCACCTAGTCCGTACTGTTGGTGGAAAGAGGTTGTCTTCAATATCTTCCTAGAAACAAAGGTGTATTCCCAGCACATGCTGTGGTCTGGGGTGGGAGAAGTAGCAGGAGAAATCCAAACCATCTTTCAAAAAAACCCCAAGCCCACTCTACTGTATCAAAGAGATTCCACCACTGATATCCAGCTAGCAAGCACAATGGTACCTCTGAAGAAAAAGTAACTACATTTTAAATCCAGTCTTACAGGTTTCACATCTCTGATTTCAGTGGAAATATGCTGGGAGTTTGGGGCAGGTAAAAAAACAGTGGGAGATGCCAACTGAGGCAATGAAAGATCTGCAGATGCTCAGCACTCCTGGCAGATAGGAATCCCAAAGTGCAGTTTTAACACAGCAATGGGGTTCAAGCAGGTTTCAAATAGAAAACAGTTTTTCTGTTGTTACACTCTGTTCTGACCAACAGCAGAAGAAATATCTAAAATTCTTATCTTTCATGGTTGGCTTTTTGGTTGGTTGGGGGGGTGTGTAATTTTTTTTTTCCCATAAAATATCTGAGTGTTGATAATACACAAGTATACAGAAAAAGTAGATGATATGGGTCTGTATGGCTGGAAGTACGTTGGGAAGAAGCCCTTTGGAGCAAAATAAAAGTATGATATTTCAATTTTTGATTACAGGAAGAAAATAAAGATAGAAGTGAAAATTCTCCCCTGTACACAAATGCACTGGTGGGAGAGCAGCTGCAGCTACTCCCTTATGCCAGGGTTTCCAACACTGACAGAAAAGGAGGAGGAAGACAGCTGAGAAGGAAATCAAAGGAAGAGAGATAAGGCAAAACCTTACTAGTCAAGGACCCAGAAAGGTGGCTGAACTACTTCAAGAGGGTTGGAGGAAGGAGAAATGGAGTAAAGCAAAATCACTAAGGAATTAGAAACTTATTAGTTCCCTAAAACCAACTTTCTGGAAACCAATTCCCTCATTATTTGAGCATGTCTAACTGTCTGAACTGTATCTTCAGCAGTTTACTCTATCCATTGATGAAATTCCACATTTGTGCCTCCTCCCCCAAAAAATTTTACCTGTGATTTAGGCACATCAGTTTCTTTAGGTATGTTCATTGGCTTCCCTGGAGCTAACCTCCCAGACCAATATGGACCAGGACTTAGAATATTTCCTAGTCTTGGGCTTTAATCTTCCTTCCTGCCTCCCACAGACATTTTCTTTGATAAGAGACAGAGACACTCTGCATCACTCTGTGGACACCCTCACATCAGTCTTCCCATGAAAGAAACTTAAGCTCCTGATTTATTTCAAATTCCAGTGATGGAAGTGAATGACCCAAGTACCTGTCCCCTTCCTTCCCTCAGTCCTGGGCACCAGAGGAGTCACACACCCAGGCTTCCTTTTGCCTGTCTCCATTCAATGCACCTAAGCAAAGGAGTAACTCACCTCCCTCATATCTCCTGAGGTTCCCGGTGATGCCTCCCCACCAGGTGAGGAAGGATGTCACTACTGTGTAACAAAACCCCTGCACAGGCATCCTGCCCCCCAGGACATTGCCCATGTCCCTTCTCCATCAGCTTGGGAGAGCAGTGGCCTGGAGGAGGAGTAGTGAGCTGATGAGAACAGGATGGGGAGCGAGAGAGGCAGACTTCTGTGAGCAGGATGGTCCCCTGAGATCTGGCCAGAGTCAGAAGCAGTTTCTGCATCTGCATCTGCATCAGCCCCTGCCCTAGCACTGGTCTGCCTTTCCTTTAATAATTTCTGGTTTGTTTTGGTTTTTGGTTTTGGGGTTTTTTTAATTTTTTTTTAATTTATTTTATTTTATTTTAATTTCTTTCAATTCCAAGAAGGAACAGAGAAGGTAAATATAAAGAGCATTAGTGGGCACCATAAGACCATGAGGGAGGGATCAATGGAGCAAAGATCAGAGGAACAAAGGAAAAGAACCATAAAAGACAGAGAATCTTAAAAAAGATGTTCCTGAGGGGGAGGGGGAGAGAAGAAAGAGAATCTAAAAGAAAACTTTTATAAAGAACAGTGCATCAAATAAGATTAACTGAAAAAAGGTCATAGATTTCAGGTTACACATTCCTCTCAGTGAAAAGGTAGAAAAGTAAGTTACATTAAATATGCCATTTCCACTCATCTTTTAAGGGAAAGGGGTAAAGGACTAAAAAGATGGATAGACAAGATAAATGCATAATGAAATGTCTCATTTATTTGGTACACGTGCTGAAGGAGCAGCTGCAAGGTTAAGAGGAAGGGTGGGAAATAGTACCCCTTTTGAAAGCTGACAGCTGTGATGAATCTAAGAGATTTCAAAATCTAGTCAAATCAAAAAGAGGCCAATGAAGGTGAGTGCAGCAGAATATATTTTTGGAGCAAAGAAAAAATACAATAAAAATTGTGCAAATGCCACTAACAAGGTAACATTTACAATCGTGTCTTAATATTGTTTGATATTTACTGTCCATGTTCACGCTTGTAAATAAGGACTATCATCTAGCATTTGAGCAGGTTCTCAGAGTTTATTATAAGGACAATTTTCTTTACAATTTACACATACAGATCCCTTACAGCAAATAGTGATGATGGTACTCACTCTCATTCAAGTGTTTGTGTTAAAGAATCAAGCCAGCAGATTCCTCACTCTCACCCACACATAAAGATACCTGTAGATAAAAGGACTGCAAGTATTGTACAGGTAGAATGAAAAAAAAAATTACCCTTGGGAAAAGATAAAGATGATCTGAAAAATGAGGATGATAACCGATGGACTGACCCAAGAAGAGTCAGCTATACACAAAGGGGAATGATCATTTACATTAGATTGCAAGGGATCTGGGCACCATCCTCCAAGAAGGTTGGAGTGATGAAGTCACTCAGCACTTTAGAAAACACCAGTAAGAAAACCAAAGGAGACTGTAATGTTAAAATGTCCATTTATGCTGGGAACATATTATAATAGTGACTGTAGCAGCCTGGTCAAAAATAAAGGGATAAATAAAAGCAAAGATTCAGTTTAGATATTAGAAAAAAAAACTTTGTAGTTTTCTTTGTAGAGATAATGACTGTCTGGAGAGACTCTGCAGCCCTTCAGTCGATGTCTATAAAAACAAAACCCATTTAGTTGTACACATGTCATTTGAGGACTCCACAGTCTGAAACATCATGAGGAGGGGGAATCCAGTCTCAGAGAAATCATCTTCTCTTCCACTTCACCTCTTTAATATTGGGACTTCCGCCTATTTTCAACTCACAGGAGACAAAAGCAGTCTGTTCAGCAGTGAGATCAAACAGCAGACTGGTGTGAGTCACAAACACTTAGCAACTTGCTTAAATGAGTTGTGGACACAGAATACGTTCAAAGAATTTGTTGATAATTTCCCTTGAACTTGTTGGGATTAGAGCCTTATTTTATTTAAGTCCTTGTAGCTATTAAATTTCCTTTAGTAAAATTCCTGTGGTTTATGCACCTATGTTAATAAGACCAGTGTTAGTTCTATGCAGAAAATCTTCAGCTAGAAGGGACATAAAAAATATGACAATTTAAAAATATAAATTCAAACAGCTGTTATTCACTATACATAAAAATAAATAATTGGAAGAGCCATAAATTAATCACTGGCTTTCCCAACTTCTAATTCCAGTTACCTATAGAAAACAGCCTTCTCTCCCTTTGGTGGTCTACTTTGGCTTAATTTTTTTTTAAAATAATTTTTAATAAATAAACATCTTAAATGCATTCCTTGCATAGGTCTTTTTTCTGGAGCTGGTTGTTGCCCTCCTATTTGTTATTTCTTAGGGGATTATTTGGCATTTATGTCTCATGATTTCAGACTATTAGAGGTGCAATTTGAAAAAGGCAACTCCAGAAATTTGGTATTATTGCTTGTACACCATTGCTTTTTAGCTGAAAAAAAAAATGTTGTGTTTTAAAGGGCCAGTCACAGTTGATCTTGCCTGATTTCACGGGTTTTAATTCCAACTCAGTACGGCTGTGGCCAACAGGCTGGCAATCCACCAGCTTCATTCTGCCTCTCTTGCTCCTAATTACTCAGCTCTCCAGTACTCCTCCCTTGTCGGTTCTGTTCTGGTCACCACAATTAATTCCCATTTCTTAGTCTTGTATTCACCTTCAGCTCATTAACTTTTGGCCAGTCTCCACTACTGTTTCAGCTTAGTATTTCACAATTTATCACTGGTTTAAGACCTTTTTCGTCCATCTATGGTTTTGTAGGGTTGAAGAACAGTTTCTAATTGCACCTTACAGAAGAATGGGCAAATATTTTGCTGTTGTCAGTTAGGTGCCAGGATAGCTTCTCCCTCTCCCACCAGCCATCTTTCTTCACAGGTTGGTCTGGGAGCACAAAACCATCTGAAGTGTACAGCAGCACCATCAAACACTTCTTTCCCCTGTAGGCTTAAGAGCTGTTTTATGAGCAAGGATGCATGAGAAGAGAGACTGTCTAAAGAAGCCCAAGTCTCAGATGGAAATTCCGAGCTCCAAGGGGTTATTTTAAGGAATATTGCAATTCATATCTCACATGAGGGTGTTTTGAGCTTCCTGGGCAGAGCCAGGAGGCACTGACTGATGGCTCTTCCCTAGAAGACAAGAAATACGGTCTCTTCATATGGATTTTCTCTCTTGGTCCTTTGTTTCTCTGCAGATTTGTGGCCTCACTGAAATCCCTAATGGTAAATTGTTGTGTAGCCAGTCATACTTCAGCTGTTTGGTCATTGTACAAGCATGCCTTAATCTGAGTTAATCTTAAGTCTTTGAAGTGGATCTTTGTGAAATTTGGAAACAAACATTTAGGTTTTCTCTGTGGGTAAGTAAAAGGAAGTTTGTTCCACTTGGAGTTTCCAGTCCAAATCTATCCTAATGGCAGATGACAGTGAATAGATAAAGTGTCATAAGATTGCAGATAAACCTTTTAAAAATCATCTAGTTGTAGGATTGATCTTGTTTGGGCCAAATTCATTCATGTGTGATGGTGGAGTTGTATCACTTGGAACTAAGCTCAAATGAAACCTTAATACTGCTCCCTGACTACTTTGAAATCCTTACTACTGGTGCCTGGTTTTACTTTACAATCATCATGTTAAATCCTGGGCAAAACAGGGAAAGACAACCATTCAATACAGACTTCATATTTATTGAAAGAAAATGTCCTGGGTTTCGCTGAGATAGATTTCACTTTCTTCCTAGTAGCTGGTGCAGTGCTGTGGTTTGGATTTAGTATGAGAAAAATGTTGATAACACACTGATGCTTTCGCTGTTGTGGAGCAGGGATTACCCTAAGTGAAGGGTTTTTCAGTTTCCCATGCTCTGCCAGGGAGCAGGTGCACAAAAAGCTGGGAGAGAGAATGGTCAGGACAGCTGACCCCAGCTGGTGAAAGGGATACTCCATACCACAGAACATCATGCTCAGTATATAAACTGGGTACAGTTGGCCAGGAGGGCATGATCTCTGCTCAGGAACAGGCTTGTCATCAGTCAGTGGGTGGTGAGAAATTGCATTGTGCATCACTTGTCTGTCTTGGCTTTTATTCCTCCCTCTCTTTCTCATTTTCATTATGATTACTATTATTATTATAAATTAATTCAATTATTAAACTGTTCTTATCTTAACCCATGAGTTTTACCTTTTTCCTCTTCTCCTCCCAATCCCATTGGAGGTACAAGGGCGTGAATAAGCAGCTGTGTTGTACTTAGTTGCTAGCTGGAGTTAAACCATGACAGGAAAGAACTAGAATAAATACAGAATGGGTTCAGGAATACAAATGCTCCACATCTTTTTATCAACCAGTTGGTGTTGCAAAGTGATTTAAAAAAAAAAAATTCTTAGGATGAAGTTGCATGAAATGCCTAATGCTTGAATTTGAAATGTTAGCTATTTGAAGGAAGTCATTATTTGAAGCAGACACTGGTATCTAATTAGTTAACTGTGAAGGCAAAGCAGGCAATATACCAGTTGATGCAATTGGTGGCAGCGGGAGTTTGGAAATAAATATCTCTATTTGGCACTGAAAAGTGAAAGAGAGCTCAAATTTCTGTGGATTGCCTGGCCCCAATTTCATTGCCTCAGAGCTCACATTTCTGTGGTAAGATTAAATCTCAAAGTTTAAGATATGGGATTCAGTGTTGCTGTTTATTAAAATTCCTCTGACCTCCCTAGGTTGTGAACATTTTGAGTTGACCTAGATGGAGCTCTTGATAAAATCAAACTCTGATGGGGCATTTCCATAAAAGCTTAGTAGAATTGTGCTGACAAAAATGGAGACACTTTAAAGCAGTGATTGTCATCCTATCTAGAAACCAGAAATACAGTGGCATGTGAAAACAAAGAACAAACAGAAATCCCAAACCTCTAGAAACCTCATCTGAGCAGAACATGGAGAAAAGCCATTCATGGTGATTTATAATGCCTTTTGTACTGGCTTCACTCAGACTGCCTCTTTAAAGATGCTGCATTCATGGCTACGGCTGCACGAGGCTACTGACAGAGCCAGTGGAGAAGTGAGGCAGAAGGCAGCTCAGCTCCCTTCTGCCCATTGCTGGTCTGTGCAGGAGTCCTGTCCTTAGTGGCAACAATGCAGACAGGTATCGGATGTTAAATGAGATTACTCTGGTATTAATGCATTCAAACTGATTGTCTGCTTGTATCTATGACTGTCACACTGTGTGTGTGTGTGCACATTTTTAGGGTTGGTAGTCCCTTCGAAACAAGATTGCATTTCTCAATATCAAACCAAAGTCAGCATGACAGATGGTACTAGAGTTGGCTTTCCTGAGTCTATTCTGTGCAGGCTTGTTTGTCCTGTGCACCCTACGATGCCCTGGAGGTATCAGCATTTTATCATTTGACTTAGTTCCCATCTTTGCTTTTCTACTTAGAGATTCTGACCACTATCCTTATGCCACCTCTATCAATTCAAAGTGTTGTTTTTTAGGCTGAGCAGAGATTTCTGGTTCCAGCTCAGATTAGCTTCAGAAGCTCCATATCTGCTGTCTTATGGGCAACATTGCATGCGCTCATAAACCTATCAACAGAACTCTGCGTGAGTTACCTCAGCAGTGGACATACAACAGCACACCCAAACAGAGCCCCTGAATTTAAATGATAGCCTCCTGCATTACTACTGGAGGTTTACACTACAGACTGTATACTTAGCACTACCTTTTCAGCTTAAAATGTTGCTTTGTATCACAACTGACAGCAAGAAGAAAGAAACACTGCCGTTCCTATTCAGCAAGTATACTCTTGTGTTCTTGGGCAGAATTGTTCGTGTCTGTTCCTAAGGAAATGCAGTTCAGTTCATCTGGTTTGGGGTAGTGACTGAATTGCTGCGCAGACTGTACTATTATAGAACGGGTCTAGCTTAAAGAAAGGTTTGCTTATGAGATGATGAGCAAGCTGGAAAATCTCTCTGCTGCTAGCTTGATAAAGAGAAAAGAAAAAGTAAATGATTATCAATAAAGTGTGCTTGATTAGGTGTCACTGAGAGAAAGAAAATGCCATTTCATGTCACCTTTTTAGAAAGCACAAGGTGTGTAACTTTTGGGGATCATTTTGCTCTTGACTAATCTTCAGATTCAATATTAAAATCTCAAACTTCCCAAAGGAAAGAGATTCTGCATCTTTTAATGAAAGATAAAACAACAATATAAACATACACAAATTTACAGAGAAAGGATCAACTTTAATACATCTGGAGTAAAAGGTGTTCTTTTTTAAATATGGTATAAAAATAAATGCAAGAAACATTAACAGAGAATATACAGACAACAGACAAAGACACAGGCTTTCTTTCTCAATGTGAATACATCAGTGAAATGAAACCTTCTGTGCTAATTTATTGTGCAATAAATGTGATGCCATATGTATATTTATTAATATATGCATTTTTTACATTTCTTCCAGTTTTTGATTGACGTATTTTTTTAAATAAACTGTGCCTAGCAGAAGCTTTTTTTTCACTGTACTCGAGCTTGCAGAAAATAAAAAGACACAGATCCAGCTTGATATGAAGGAGGAAGTGAGCAGACAGTTTTCGAAATGGAGGCATCGAAAGGCTAGAGAGTCCCTCGGAGTCTGTAATGCCTTAGTATACACAAAAGAAAACAAGTCAGGTCCTTGCTCATGCAACATCTTGTTCTACTGTCCTCTGAGTCAGGCAATCAGTGAGCTACAAAGTATGTATAATGATTTGAGTCTGCTTCCATGCTACAAGGTGATCCTTTTAGTAGGACTGCACTAGACTGGTTAACCTCTTTGATGTGAGCGATTTCCCCTGAGGAAAAGATAAAAACAAAAAACAAAAACAGAAAACAGAGGCATGATCACTGCAAACCTGTTCATGAGCAACCACTCAGTGTTGCCACATCACCCTCAAGTAACTAGGGGCACCAACTGGAGCCTGTGAAATCTTAAACCACAGGAAGTCCTCACGCTTAAACACCTGCACTGCCAGCCGGCCAGATTGTTTCACAGAACAAGCCAGCAAATTTAAAGACCATTTTTGAATGAGATTGGTTTTGGCTGATGAGAAACTGATGCTGAGGTTTTTGCTGTCAATTGTACCCAGAACGTGAAGAAGGCTACTGCAAGCAAGAGTGCCTTGTGCTGCAAAGATGAATGTGCAAACTGCAGTAGCTCTGTCAAAGAAGACAAAAAGCTACTTTCAAGTTAAGGTAAGAAAGCAAGAGGCAAATTGCATATAGGCAGGAAAGCAAGTTTTTCATGAACACAGCTATAGGCTTGTTGAGACCACATTTACTATTTATAAGAAACATTGGTCAGGTATATTACATGTGACTGCATAACGCTTCTTTGAAGGTGTTTGGATTTCCATATTATTGTTTTCCTCAATTTCTCCTGTTGCAAGGATGTGGTTTCAATTTTTTAGCAAGTTCTTTTAATAAGGTGTAATGACTGTCCCACAAGAGCTAGGTCTACAGTGTGAAGAGGATGATATGTCACCATGCTATATTTCAAGCAGATTTGAGCTTTATCTGAGCCAGACAGGAACCACAGAACAGGAATTAGCTCTCCTACGGCCACATAGAAGGAGTTAGCTCTCCAAGGGCCATCCTACCGTGGCTCTGATCCAACAGAGGCAGAGCTGGCACAGCAAGCTGACATCATTCCTCAAAATATCACAGGCATACCCTGATAATATAACACAAATATATCATAAAAAATTAAATAGAAAATGGCTCTAACTTGCCAGTTAGATATTTAATACTTACATTTATTGTATTGTTCATTTTAAGTGCCCAACTCCGAAATATCAAACTGATTTCAAGGAGAGTACATTAGGAAATACTGCAACTATGGAGAGATACTTCATTTTCTGCAGTAAATGCTAAATGAACTTCTTCCGCTATATCAATAAATTGTTGCCATATGCAGTATTATAACTCAGTGAAATTACACAATGTAATATCTATTGTCATTATCAATTAAATTTATGCTCACAGGGATCTGTAAGTTGGTTTTGAGCATTTGCTCAGATGCAATATATCAGAGTGGTCTTCATAAAAGGAAGAATAACTATTTTATTCTTTGTGCTCTGAAATACAAGTTGAACAAATTAGGATGGATGCTTCCCCTACAATATAACTTGGAAGGGAACTCATGTTTGCAATGTTGGGTTAGGCTGCTCATCCATCAGGTTCACTATATCAGCTGACAGTATTAATACTTGCTTTGTCAAAAGATGGAAAGTGTCCTTCCTGGCACACTGTATTCCCTGTATCTGTCACTTTCTCCCTGTATTAAATTCACAGCTTCTTGACACTTGTTAACCCTTAAATTATGTTTTGCTCTAATGCAACAGGAAAGCTGTTACAGTAAGACATCTTTTCTTTTTAAATAGTCAAAAAAGCCTCAACAGCAGTGTAGCACTGGAATACAATTTAAAAGAGCATGTCCAAAATTAAGTGTTTTGTTAGACAATTCATGACTGGCAGTCTCAGACATAATCTCAGAAAATATTGAACATATGCTTATCTTTGCCTTTCATTAAGTTATGTGCACTTAATTTCACAGGTCTACAGGTCTGGCTACCTTCTGTAAATATGTATGGGTTCCCTTTAATACTTAACTTCATAACCCACTTAATTAAAATATGAAAACCAGGAGTTCTCTATTAGCTATTAAAACAACTTTCTCAATGCCACACTGGAAAGCTGCATAAGCCCTTGTTGTGGTATAAAATCTGTGAAATAATTTTTTATTATTATTTGCAACAATTATTTAGGAGTTTTGAAATTGATGGTATTTTTAAATGAACCATAATTCTAACATTTCAGGAATTAATTATGTTATCAAATAAACTAGGAAGTTTTGACCTAAAGTCAGGCAAAAAAGTAGTTATTAGTTGATCTGATTTGTATAATCTTTTTCTAGATGTTGTTTGAATTTTCCCCTAGAGACACAGTGAGTTGTCATGACAATTTTTTTCTGCATTCCACACCACTCGGTCCCAGGATATTGCTAGGTTTTGGATACTTTTTCTCCTAACTCCTACAGTGATCAGGAATTGTCTGGGTGGTCCTCTCCTTCATGTCCCCTCTCTGCCTCAGAGAATATTACACTTCTTATAGATACAAACTCTCCATCTGAACAACAACAACAACATGTGGTCTTTTTCAAGGCATTAGTAGTTCTAATTTATCTTATAGTTGGAAAAGTGACAACTTAGAAGATACACCCTCCTTAAGAGATCTTCTCCAATGTTTATACTGAATCATACTAAGTTCTCTGATTAGGAAAATAAACTTTTGATAAACAGAACCCACAGCAGCCCCAAATACAGAATTATCACATCTTCTTATTAGAGCTGCAGGGACTTGTTATTTTCCACATTACAGAATATTTCAAGTATACTTTTATTTTACCTCTCTAAGCTAGTGTTTCATAATTATCACTCCTAGGAGATTTCCAGATTTACTCAATTTACAGTCTGATGTAAGGATCATCTGTTATGGCTCATAATTTAAGAACTGAGCCTAGATATTTCTTTGAGATACAATGTTAACAGCATTTCCATAAGCCAAATTTTGATTTGGGAACCTGTATCTAACAGCCCGGTTTTCAGAGGTGTAGCATGTGAGTCATCACACATAGGAAGATGTTTCCTGTGCTAATGAGATTAAAGAACAACTGGGGAAAAAAAGTCAGAAGAAGCAGTAGGTGTTTGTCTGAATAATGAAAAGGAGAACCTTAATATTTTCAATATATTCTTGCCTTCAATATTTAGAAGTAAATGGCCAAATTCTAAACAGGATTAGGTTTTTTTGGCTGTATTAGTGCACTCTGGACATATGAATTGCAATCCGAAATGAAACCCTGCACACATAACCTGACAAGGGAGTCAGAGTACGAGGAGGCAGCACAGCATCTGGAGTGAACAAGTGAAAAAGTACATCTAAGAGTACTTAAAAGGTACCTTAAAAAAGTACTTAAAAAGAGTACAAAAAGTACATCAATTAGCCTCAGTGTTCAGTCCTGTATATTAACTGTTTAAAATAGAGTTGTACCTCCAACTTTATCACTACAGAATTTAGGGGGAAAATTACAAAGCCATGTGCAGGTGTAGGAGCGGCTAAATACAATTGTGCTGACTGACCCATTTATGCAGTATGACATTAACTCCTCAACCTGGCAAACAAATCAGCAACAACCTCAGTACATATCTGACTTAAAAAAAAATTGTATGAAATGTATATAGAGGCTGGAGTGCCTATATTTGATATAGATATATAGATAGAAGAAGAGCAAGTCTTTTCATTTTATAAGATTAATTATCTTCCTTTCTGTTAAGCAATCTCAATGGTTACTTTTTCCATGTTTCTTTATTGCCAGTGCAGATGCTACTCCCTAGGACTGATACTGGTAGAACTAAAAATGAAAACTCCATGTGATCTGATGGGGAAAGGGAAGGGGAGAGTGAACCCTACTGTGAGCACAATGAAATGTGGAGCAAGAATTGACCCTTCTTGCTTTCACAGTTCCCCATCTGCTTGTGTGAAACACCTGCAGCACACTGGCAGCTCATCCAGCATCAGTGGGGAAAGCTTCCAAGTGACATTGCAGTGCACTACACACAGAGCTGGTGTATAAACTGCCCCTGACAGGAGCACAGCTGGAGAGACATGGGAACAGAAGCATAAGTCCTTTTCCAAATTTAGGCAGCCCTTGCTTCACTAGCACAGGGGAATTGCCTTAGCACTGCTCAGGGGATCAGAATTCTGCTTCAGTTTCCACAGGACTACAGGATGCTGCTCTCAGCCATCTGTGCAGGTGTATTTTTCTTTCATATGTGAGGAAGGGAGGAGGTTAATATTTACTGAATTTGGGGCATGAGTTGTCAGCACGGCTGCAGCATTAAGTGGTTGCATGTGCAGGGAAATCCTTCCTCCTCTGGCTGGGATTTGCAGCTCTCTCTTCCCTACTCGTTAGGGCCATACTCTTTCCTGCAATGATCTGAGGACTGGAGGCAGAAACTGAACAACAGCTTTCCTGTTTTGGCTCATTCTAAATCCAGTGACACTCTCCACTTCTTTCTCCTTTTACGCTTATCTTTACATTTACTGATGAGTTGTTCTCACTTGTTATTGACCTACAAACTCTTGCCAAATGGGGTAGTTTGAACTTGAAGTGTGGGTTTCCAAGGGACTAATGCTTAAGACAAATATTTTTAGTATGTTTGTCCTGGGCCCAACCCCTCAGGTTTCCATATCTCTCTGCAGTTCTCACTCCTGCAAACAGCTTAAGAATCAGGTGTTTGTCAGCTGGAAAATGGCAGACACTAGCCTAATACCTGACCAGTCCTTGCTGGCCCCTTACTTAGATGAACCTGGCTGTGCAAGTGCTACTCCTCAAGCTCCTCTCTTCCAGCACAACGCACAGCACCTCAGCTCCAGTCACAGCAGAACAGCAAAAGGAGGCCAGTCCTTACTGGCATGTCCCTCATGATTTTCCACCCCAGGCATCATTCCTAAAAAAACTCTAAAACTAGAGGGGTTCTGAGTAGCTGGTAGTTCAAACTAAAAATTTCAATTATTTTATTTGTCCTTTTTAGTCAAATATCAATAAGATATCTCTTTTCTGAAATGGAAAAAGCCTTCATTTCTACACAGAGTTATTGTTTTCATTCTTGTTTTGTACTGGTCAAATAAGTAGCTTGGTGATTTATTTTTCTTCTTACTAGATTTTTTTTTTGTTGTTTAAATTTTGGGAATAACATGTAAGTAAATTCAAAATGAGATCCTTTAGCTGATACTGCGTTGAAGTTCTTGGGCAATGCTATACTTGAGAAAAATCTAGCCCTTGGCAGAATTTCAGGACTAGATGGACTTTTGGTCTGGAACAGTAGGACCTTGTGTACATAAGTTTTATCTGTTCATAGAAAAATTTTGTGATTAACAGATGAAATTCATATATTATCTGCCTTGTTTCTCAATAAACAGACAGATTTTAACACAAGAGATTACACTCATTTAAGCATCTAGAAAGTCTATGATCCACTGATAATAACAGGGGAAGTTTTAATGAGTTTTTATGAGCTTTAACTTCCATTTCTAGGCCATAATTCACTGTGTCATGTTAAGTGACATTGGACTGAGCCTCTGTGAAAATGTCAATGTGCTCTGTTCAATAGACTTGGCATTTCACATCACATACATTAAATAGTCTGTTGTTACTTTTTGGAGGAGGAAAAAATGAAAGGACTCTGGTCAGCAAGTTCTTCCAGGTAAGTGGAAGAAGACAACTGGAAAGGATATGTGTAATGTAAGGTATATTGGGTTTAAAGTCAGAATTATTAAATGGGGCCTTGTTTATGAGGTTATGAGTGGAGATATCTATAGTTCAGTGGGTCTCTAGTTTAATATATGAACTAAGTTTGGTCTGTTTTGTATCTCCCTCCAGGCAGCTCTAAGGAGAGAGGCTACACCTTCTCGCCCCATTAACTTTGTTCCTGGTGGGACAATAAAATTTGGATGGAGTGGAAATTAAATTAGCCCACTCTCCTGTAAATCAGATCCCTTTGTTTCAAGGGTTCCAGACAGATAATCACAGCTAAGCCCCAGGCTAGGGCTCACAAAGGTGTCCTGCTCAGTCTGCCTCTGTCACAAATCTTGCACACATGAGAAATTGTTCATGAAATTGTTCAGAAAATTGTTCCTTAATTGTTCCTTAAAAGACCTCTTTGTTCCCATCAACATTACCAGTGTATATTCCCCTGTAATGCAGATATTAGTACTTGAGGTAGAGCAAGTTTGCTGGGCTTTTTAATTTCTTTTTTTTTACATATTTTTTTCTCCATGTAAATTCCTTGAAAGAATTTCAGTTTTTAAACGCCACAGAAACAGTTGATTTCTGTCTCTCTACAGATGTAGCATGTGATGAGATCCTCCTGCTCCCTGACAGAGACCTTTAGCTTCTCTTGGGGAGCTGCAGGTGACTGGACCTTTGTTATTCTCAAAGAGAATAGTAGTGCTGAAGTGTATGCGTTCTATATTTTCACACAATACCCGGGAGCGTGAGTAAATGAGGCAAACCAAGAATAGCTGGGGTTACTACTCAGATGCAAAATATAAAGTGTTTGGTAGTAAAAAATACATATTGCAAATGTCAGTTTGCTATTACTTCTGTATATTTATGTGAATGCAGTCCTGTTTCTAACACTTCATACTGTTTGTTGCACTATGCTGAAGGCACTAGCAATTTTGCATGATAAAATCCACAGAGCAAGATAAATAGTCAGTGCTTTTAAGCTGAGCATTTAGGGCTTTCATGAAGTGCCCCAACTTATTGAAAGTTTTCTGGAAAAAAAACTCTTTAATGTCAAAGAGATACAGAGCTGAGCCTAGTGTTTTTCTTTATATGATCCACTTCTAGTTTTTTCCCCATCAGACTAGAAAAATGACTCATTATAATAGGTTATTTCCACATAATTAATGAAATAGTGCAGTGTAATTGCCCTTACAAAGTTTCTAAACTTTCTAGTTTAACAAATTCTTTCTGTAGCAAGTATAACCCAATTTCAATTAACATTGATCAGGAGCCTCTTAGAGTCACCATCTTAACAAATCAGGTTATGAATTACAAGGCCACCTTCTCAGATTAAGTCCCTAGACACAACCAAGGTTACTGGGATTTTTTAAACATTTCAAATGGAAAAAACTGAGGTCTAATTTAGTTCAATCCAAATCCACTTTAAGTGACAAAAAATCCAGTGAAAATTATTCTAAATATTGTAAACCATCAGAGGAGAAGAGAAACTGTAAATTTCATCTCACTAAATCATTCAGAGATGACAGCATTTATCTAGGTTGTAGAAGACCTATTTCACACTATGTTCTGTAGAACAGATCTATTCTTCAGTCCCTTGCTTCACAGTTGAGCAAGTTAATCAGTACACTGTAGGATATTCTGAGAAATGTTTCCCTCATCCCTGCTAGTTGGAACCAGTGTACCAACGTAGATAATTACATATTATAAACTCATCACAGCCAAGAACAAGAGTGGAAGAACAAGGATGCCTTGTGGCAAGGGGTCCTGAGAAAGTGGGTAACATGAATTCAGTCATCTGAATAGATCTAACAGAGACATGTTTTTCTTTCATACCTGACCTGACTTGACAGACTAAAAGGCAGCAAAACCACAGATTTTATTTTACAGATTGCTCTGTGAAAAAAAAAAAAATCTCCCTCTTCTACCGAAGTACTTCATGTCCATGCTTCATGTCCAGAAATCCTCATTCTCATTTGTAGTTCACAGCTGGTTTATTGGGCCTACTTTGTGTTTCTGGCATCCTGCTATTCTGGTACTTCTGCCCTGAGATTAGCACAACGAAAATTGGGCATGGATGCAGGGCACAATGCTCCCATGTTCGTGCCCAGAACTGCACAACAGTGCTCTGGGAGTGATTTCAGTGTCTCCAGTCTGTCTTCACTTTTTCCCTCTTTGTGTTGTATTCTCCTCCCATCTATCTGCAGCTTGCCATTTCTCTCCTCATAGCCACCTGTTCACATAATCTTTACCATAGCCAATTCCTGACCTGTGGGCTGTTCAAAATGCCATGAATAAATGTAGCATTGCAGCTTGCCAGGCACCATGACTGGGAAAAAGTCTGGCTCTCAGAGATCCCGGATGTATTACCCACTCTCTGCACTCTCTTTTATAGACTTTTTATTAATATGGAACTTCCTACAGAATTATAGCGGAATTATCATGGATAATGTTATCATGTACAATCTTGCTTTATAGATCCAACCTGCTGAGACAACACACAAATCACACTGCAACATGCTATGGCAACACCACCATGCAAAACATAGGGGTTTTTGTTTCAAACACTGGGATAGTTTCCTTTGTGGCTGTTTATTTACTTTTAGTGTCCTTTACTGACTTTGTCCCATTGAATCCAAATTTCTTCCTGATTACAGTGGATTCAAAGCATATTACAGGAAGCCTTTACCTATAAGAAAGTAGTTAGAGAATTACTGTTTTGTTTTAAAATGTGAGATATTCCCACAGCCTCACAAAACTTTATTCTTTCACTATGTTTGTTTCTTTTTTTTTGATTACTGGAAAGTATTTATGTATTTTTTTAAATACTTGAGGCAATACTCTTGAGCCCCATTACATAGGAGGCAGTTTTTGAGAACTGTTTCTTCTTCCTTAGAAACTAAAAAACAAAAACCATGATCTTTGCTGAAAGCTCTCATAATTTTCATTTCAATGCACACAGCTCCATTTACCAGGTCACAGAAAAAGCCACAGACACACGCACACACACACACAGCAGCGTCACCTACACAATTCAACAGACAGTGCAGACGAACTTGAGTACAATCCAAGATCTTTCTACCTCTTTTCATAACAGGTTAGTGCTCGCCCTCAGTGTTGGTGTACAGTTTTTATGGCATGGGAAAATTGGGATGTTTCTGCCCTACAAAAATAAATGCGTTGAATTCTTTAGTTTGAACTTTCACAATGCAAAAAAAAAAAAATAATTCCAAAGAAACTGGATAAGTAAAAAGAATCCCAAATATCAGGAAATCAGTGTATCTTTTGGCAGGTGGCAAACGAATGCCCACACCAAACCTACTAGCCTCCGTCTTTTTTTTTATGGTAAAGAAATAGCTTAAAAAATTATATATTGAAAAGAAAAAATCAGATCTTTTAATCCATTAGGAAAATTGATCCAAATCAAACCCTTGCACATCAACAGCATAAATTCTTTGGTCCTGCAGAACGTGTATTAGACTTTAAGGAACATGGGGAAATTATTATTGTTTATTTTTCCCTGTGCCCAATCAAAAAAAATGGGACAAAGTATTTTTTAGTAAAATAAAAAGGAGACAGGATGGAAATCCAATGTATTCAGCTGTTTTAGACTCAGTATTTTGGGAGGCACCAGAAAAAGAAACAACATCAAGCAGGTTTTCACAGATTCTTTACTAAAATTAAAGCAAAAAAAAAAAAGTGACTAATTTCATGCTTCCTAATGCAAAAAGCATGGCTCCCAAAGGTCCATTCCTCCATGTGTGACTATTGAGATCATTGGGAAAGGGACTAGGAGGAGGAGTTGTAATGAAAGCACATTATAAAGCTGTCATTCCCAGGAAAATCCAAAACAGTGATGAATACACTTTTAACTGTCAGGTTAGAGAAGCAAAAAGGGAAAGTAGGGATCAGTGAGGGGAAGGGGAGAAGGATGTCCCATCAGGCTTACTAGTCTTCCGAGGCAACAAACTTACCACATTGCGTGTGAATTTCTCAAAAGATGTTCGACGATCCAGAGTGTTTTCCAACTTAAATTTAAAATAAGTAAAACAAAAGAAACAAAAAGAAAAAGGAGGGGAAAAAGAAAAGCGAGAAAAATGGAGTAGAAAAGAAGGATTGATGAAACAATGGACTGCAAAACAAAGTCTGTATAAATCAGGAAGCAAACACAGGTATGAGGCGGTAATGGGACTTGGCAAAACAGGGGATGGGCAAAGCAGATATAGTACTAGACAAAAATAATTTTTCAAGGGGATCAAACTTCATGGTTTGAATTTAAAGAAAAACTGAAAATAAAAAGAAATAATGAAGTGCACATCTTGTGTTAATGAACTGACATTCACAAACTTAAGGACTTCACACGGACAGTTGAAGCTTTCTGGTTTTTTCAACATCTCTCTCTATATTGGATCTTCAGAAATCAATGTTTGAACAAAAAACAAAATCACACAATACTTTCATATAATTTTAGGTTGTCATTGTAAACAATAGAATCCCATGGTATTAATAACTACCTTGTTCCGGTAACAATCAGGGCCCTGATTTTGCAAGGCACAGGGCTCCCAGCTGATTCTATTTAAAGGAGATTACTATTTAAAGCCCACTGATAAAATTATTTATCATTATAGAAATCTGCAATGCACAAGCTGCTCCACATACTCTGGGCTGTGGCTATTCAGAACTCATTCCATAATCTGAACTTTTCTAAGTAAATATTACATACCAAGACATGAGCTTCTGTTTGCCGAAGTGTGACATGATCAGTCTTTCAAGTCAGATTCCTAGCCTACTCAAAACTATTCATGTAATAATAGGGAAAGAAACAAAATTAGGAAGCCCCTATATTTATAGTTGAAATTAGAAGTAATCCATAAGAATAAGATTGTTTCTAAACACATTCTGTAGCTTTTATAGATGGAATAAAGAGAACAACAACTATTACATAAGCAAACTTGCAAACATGAAAGACTATTCTTCTGGGATTTTATTTTATTTTTTTTAATGTATTTGTAAAGCACTTTGCAATTAAGGTGCTTCATAACAGAGAAAACAGTACAATATGGGATGTAAAAATAAAAATAAGTTTTGCTAGATTAACTTATTGAAACATGCCCGCATGCAGGATATATACACATATATGTATATTGAACTCCTGTGTGTATGTGACCCTCCAAACACGCCAAGCTGGTCACCTACCAGATATCCAGTTGCACTGGCACAGGGGAGAGAAGACTGAGTATTGTTGCAAACATAACCACTGCTTTGCACAGTGGCAAGACAAAGGCAAGATGGACCAATACCTTTTTCTTGGCCTGTAGCAGCTCCTGGTAGGCACTGGATCGTATAAAACGAGGATAAGAATCACTTTTCATCAGTTTGTAAATGTGCTCCTGAAAAGGAAAGGAGGAGCTGTTATTCCCATGAAAGAAGACAAGTATAAAATGGAAGACAGTCATACATTTCGGTTGTGGAATGTATACCAGCTAGCATTATTATGAAGTATTATGGGACATCAGATTTCAGTTCTGAAGCTAAGGCTGAATTGCTTTCTATTCTGAAAGCAGAAATTCCTCCCATTCGTTATGTATAAATTACACAGCACATCTTTAATTTATAGACCTAATTTCCACAACAAAATTATTTTATAAGAATTTACAACTGAGCCCTAACTTAAGGCCCAATTTCAAACCTTCCTTACATTAGTCAGTTTAGCTAACTGACTAAATTAGGAGCTGTGGATCCTTCCTCATCAGATTTTCTGAATTAGTTTGTGGACATTCTCTTGTGACTTCACAGGCAGGACGAGAAACTCAATTCAGCATCATAATTAAGTGCTTAAGTTAGCAAGGATATCCCCGGCTACTCTTGAAAACATCCTTTGACAGACATTTAGTCTGCTTCCCAGATAACAATATAAAAAGGAAAATACATATGTCAATTAAAAAACAGTTTGAGGCTAATCTATTTTTCAAGATGTTCATTCTTCAGAGGGGTGTGAAAATTTGAAAATCTTTATTCAGAAAAAAAATGATAGAGGCAGCTTATAGTTTTTCATTTTGAAGCATTCTCATTTCTGAAAAAGATTAAAACCGAAAAAATCTATGATGTAGGACGCTTGATAATTCTAGTTCTAGTATATATTAGGAAAAGATTTGTAGAAAAGCAATCAGAATAGGAATTGCTCTCAAAATAATTTTTAAAAATCCACTGAATTGTGCTGGCTATTTTTGTGGAGCTTTTCTTTTACTTAAACTCTATTTTTTACTGCAGAAAACCCGTAACACAGCAATTGGGAAACAGCAAAGAAACTGTAAAGTAAATATTATTTCTAGGCTTGGTAGTGCATAAAATTAGTGAATACAAAAAACCCAAACCCAAACAAACAAACAAAAAAAACCCAAATCAAAACAAAAACCAATGTCAAAAAATCCAAAAAATTCCCAAACTAAACCAACCAACCAACCAAACCTCCCACCTTCTTTGAAAATTACTTTTTGCTGTATTAGAAACTCTAGAAATGATTCTAAGTGTCTTTCATTGGATTTCTTACACTAAGCAGAGAAATTCTGGTATATATTCACAACTTAGGCTGGTTTATTTAGGGAGTTTTTATTCCACTCCCTATGGAAGCAAACAGTGCATTCAATAGAGAGCAGAAAGTGGTGATAAGCATTAAAATGTTATTTCTGTACAAGAAACAGCCCTGTAAAACCAAGAATAGATTAGGCTTAGTATTGTTAGTGGACACCTTAGTCAGGAATTAAGGCTGCTTGTTATTTAACACAATCAGACTATTTTTACTTATGTATCCCTCTCATTTGACACGGAGCTTTATTGTTCCATATTTCAAGTCCAGAAATGCTTTTCATACATTTTTAACCACAATTGAGTGACCTTCTGTCTGCCAGAATGACATATAAGTGGTCTCTTTCTCAGCTGGCAGGCCACAAAGAGCCTGTTGCAGAGGCAGAGCCCTATCCTGACAAAATCCTGCCACCTCAGGTGGGACACTCTGTAGAGGTCCTAAAGCTTCAAGTGAGAACATGACAGGTGCAGCCTGCCCCCTTTTCCAAGATAGATGGCTTCCAGGTTCAAGTTTTGTTTGCTGAACCAGAGGAACTATGCAGAGATCTGACAGGAGGAAAAGTCCTGCTTACATAAGGACTGGATACTTCACAGCTTTCATAAATGAAGGAAAAAATTATAAGAAGAGAGATCTGGAAGTTGGTGCTGAAATTTTACACCTATTAAAAAAAGTAAACTGGATACTGCAAAGGAATTTAATTGTCCTTTAGTGATTCAGCTGCAAAGACTTTTTTTTAAGCCTTTAATCTTGCTAGATTATTTGTCTTCTCTATATGCTGCATTCTTAAATCTCCAGGGGTTCACAGATGCAAGCAAAAATTGTGTGTTTGGTTTAATGCACAATACTTCAAAACAGTGGGTATGACACAGGGTCTAATGAAAATTTTATTGTTTCTTCATAGGTTGCTATCCTCATAATGGCAAAGTGAAAATGTTGTAGAATTATTCTCCCTCTATTTAGGGCAGAGGCATGCTCCTGAAAAGTAGAAAGCCTCAATTTAATTCCCTTCTCTCCTTTGTGGGGCCTGTAGCAGCATCTCCTGACTCCCAAGAGGATGACCTAATAATCAAGCTTTAGGAAATTCTGCAGGGATGTGATTTCAATCTCTCCTTTTGACACCATTTCACGTTGCATTAATAATTAAATTTTCATCACTGGACTGCTGACGAAAATGGAGGATGATACCAGTTCTGCTACTTTTACTGTGAATCCAATTCTTTTCTATTGCTTTTCTCAGAAGTCTGCAAAGATGAAATATTAAGTTATAAGTTCACATGAAGCATTGCATTTAATACAGAAGTACTTCATTTTTTCTTCACTATATGTTTTGCTCTATTTGAAGTCCACTTGAAGACTCTATATCAAGCACAGAAGTTTCGTGAAGAACTTCATACGCCTCATGAAAGAAAGAATGTTACCCATTTGCATCACCAAAATGACACCGTAGGAAATAGGATGTTATCATTTAATTCCAAATATATCTCTTTTTTTTTAATATAGAAATACTTCACTAGCCAATATTCTATTTCGAATGTCCCTAAACAGGATTGCAAACTGACCTGAGCATCCTCAAATGTGTATCTTCCAGGGTCCTTCACATTCTGAGTGGTTTTGTCATAACTTTTTGAATCTAGATTGATAGCGCTGGGTGCACCCGGAGCAAGAAATTCTTGCCAGATTTCTTGGACGCGAGCAGGGACTTCACGGATAGGCCTCTTCTTCAGGTCTTCTACTGCTAACCAGAACCTATGGCACAATACAACATCTTCACTTCCATTTCAGGAAAATCATTAATGAAGTGCTCACATTCTTCCTTGCTCTTAAAAAAGGAAATTAAGTAACTGAAGTTTTAAAATAAAACATGCTAAACCAAGAAAAAGCTGTGTTTTTGTGTTGGGATCAGCATTCTGTCTCAAGGCAACCAATCCACCTTAGCAAGCAATTATTAGAAGACTCTTCGTGAGATGGATAGGAAATCCTTTATTACTTACGTATGGGTAACTTGCTTACAAGAAGATTTCCATTTAGCTGGAATTAAACTGAGACTTCATTTTGGCTGAACCACAAGGGCTTATACTGCTTATAAACTGACTGCTTTTTTACATTCCTTCAAAAACTAATAACTTATATTCTTGATATCTACATGAATCTCTGAGTGCTACTAAATTCTAAACCGTACAACTAATTTTGTTACCCACAAATCATGCATGAACTGGAAAAGCATTTGTTTTGCTCATTATAATTTAATTTCTTTCTTTAGCATTGCACTTCTATGCATATTTTCGCTAAAAATGCTGAATGGAAGCACATATTCTCTTTTCTTTTCTGCTGCTGAGCAAACCAACATTGGGCAACTACATACAGTGCCGGCCGATTTGTTGTATCCTTCTCATTCAGTCTGGAGAAGGAAACTAAAAAGGTCTTGAGCACTTTGTGATCATAGCTAGCTAGGTATAACCTTTATTTCATTATTTCTTCTATGGGTGTTCAGGCTCTCTCACTTCACGAAATAATTCTAAATGCATTCAGTATCCCATGCTTAGGCATGGTGCAGACCGGTTAGTTCTCCCCCAAAGCTAAGAGCTCAATGAAACTGTGACTTTGTTAAACATGCAGTATATACCATCACAACTTCTCATTATTGTTCTGACACCGTTGATCCTATGAAACAGATAAGCTGAACCTTGAAGTGATTTCTCTGTGAAATCAGTTGGATTTTACAGGGCTTACAAATAAATTGGGTGCACCTTTAAAATGTGGTTTCACCCTGCTCACACAGTGAGATCAAACTGAGCTCTTTCAGCTGAGTTCAACAGGGATGGGACAGGAGAGAGGAATAGTGAAACTGTACTCAGACCTCACAAGGAAGCAAAATGATACCACCCTCAATCCAAATTCTAATACAGTTATTTCAACGACTCTGAAAAGAGGATATAAAGTGTAGAAAACATTACAGTATTCCTACCATAAGACATTCTTCCATTGAGATAATTTACCTTTCAGGAAGCAATTATTCCTTCACAGTCCTGTTTTGAAACATCTTTGTAGCACAGCACAGCACAGCCATATTTCTCATAAGCCATTACGGTCAGCTTTACTCTACCAAGATGACTATTTCAGGTATTTCTATACCCCTCAATTTTTCCATCTAAGACTCTCCGAGAGAGAGAAGCAATATTGTCCCAGTTTTGCAAATATATTAATAATGTAATAATATAAAGTGGTTTCTCCAAGGTCACAAAGGGAGTCTTCTGCCAATAAAAGAACGGCAGTTTCAAAAATTCTGTGTAGCATCACTTATATATGTGAACTGCAATGTGAATTGAACACAGTCTGCATAGAGTCTGGGGACGTATCATGAGAATCTGATGGCAATGCAGTAAGAATAGAGGTCTCATAACTCAAGTTTTAAAACTGCATAGCTCACAAACTCTAATTCAGTTCACTCTGTCAAATTTGGGCAACCTACTTTGGCTTCCTTAAGCTGCTTTCGATATTTGCATTTAAAAGCATATATCCTGCAGTGCTAACCCCTTCAAGTGCATCTTCTGGGACTGACTGATTACTTATGTGTCTTGAAGTCAGGTAAAAAACAGAAAAATGAAAGGGAAGGATGCTCTTTGTAAATACACATTTTCTACTACCCTGCAGACATCCTGAGGATCTAGCTCAGAGATGTCACTTTCTTGTTTGTTCCATTGCATCAATGTCAATACTTCTGGAAGTCACCATAAACATGCCTTAGGATGCTATTTTTCTTTGCAAGTAAGCTGTTTCCATACAGTGGGTTATACTCAATTATGGGGAAATAGATGGGAGATAAATTTAAATAAATTTAACTTCTTTGCTTCCAGCATAGAATAGGCAGGTTGTATAGACATACACTTACATGGTGAACACCGGTTCTTTGATAGATTAATTTTATTTTACCCTTTTAAGAAGGGCATTCAAAGACCCTATTAAAAATATTAGGTTTTAAATATACACACCTCTCTAAAAGTGGGAAGAAAATGCTGATTTCTCTGTTATGTTATGTCTAGGGTGCTTACTTCACAGTCAACACACATTTTAAGATTTTAATCTACTTACTGATCTTTTAAGAAAAGATGCCTGCCTTCCTCCCAAAGAGAGTTTAATTCAATTATTCAAAGTTAGAAGATGTCAAAAATAAAGTTGCCCCCTCTTGCATTTTCAAAAATAACTTTTCCAAATATCCCATGGCCTTCACAGATGAATTTGACATGGAGTCTACAAAACCTCAGCTCAGGGTCTCAAACCAAAAGAGCTCCCTGTCCCTTTTTATAGCTCATAGCCTCATGAGCTGTGACCAGAGCAAGGGAAGACTCCTGTAGCAAACAGCACACAGTCTACAACAATAAATATGTGTGAGGGCAGGACACAGCAGAGGGGGAACTGCATTTTCTGGACAATAACTTAGTGCTACTTTGTGAAAGGAACTAGAGCTCAGTATGGCTGCCCTCGGATGAAAATGTACCTCCTGTTGGTGGAGCTTTGCTTTTGCCATGGAGACTTTCTACAGAAGATGCTCAGTACTGTTGGAACAGAGACCTGACTAGCTAGGTGTAAACCTCGCTCCTGTTTTCTATCCCAGCATTTGGGCTGCCACACACTGGGGCACAAACCAGACATACAGCTAAATGAGAGTGTACAGTATATGGTTAGTAGTAGATCCAGCCATATGAACTGGTAAGACACATGTTGCACGGTATCTGGGGGTTATGTCCTCCAACTGGATTACTTTTAAAGTGATGGTGGCCTTGCAGGTAAATTGCACAGCTACAACACTACTTCTGTCCCATTAACTGACCTAAATGTCAGGTGCAGCCAACAGCAGATCCCAGATCAAATCAATCAGTTAAATTTAGCATATAGGGACAGAGAGTGAAAGGCTACAGTGATTCTCCATGAAATGTGTGAGATATAGTCAGAGTGTGGTAACAGCAAAGTGGGAGTTACATGGTCTTTGTACCCAGTGCATGTGACACAACAGGTCGGAGGACAGACGCTTCAGCATTTTCAGCAAAAGAAAAAGAAAATAAAACTTTAAAAAGCTCTATGAAGAAAATCACCTAATATTTTTCCAGGGGCAGGAAACACTACTCCCTGTTTCCTAGAGTCCACCTTCTTGCCAAGTACAACTTCAAGCTTCAAGACATAGCAGAGCTGAAGGACTTCAAGAAAATGACACAGAATAATCATTAAATCTTGCAACTAGTTCCTTCTCATCTAATCTGCAGAAATGGCAACATTGCTGGGACTTGGCATTTAGGCTTGAGTCTGAATGAGAAATAACACACAGGCAATTTCAGATTTGAAACAGAGCCTCGTAATCACCAGTGTGAAAGATAAAAATCACCAGTGCCCATACTGTGTGGGAAAGTGTCACCAGCACTTCTGTTCAGACTTGCAGGACAGACATCAAGGACAGTTAATCAATTTTCATTCATACTTTGTAACATGCAGAACTCGCTCCTCCACCACCAGTGGAGAGAAATTTGCACTTGAAGTCATAAAGAGCAGTGATCAGTAATAAAGAGCAAAAAAAATGAAACAGATTGGCTTAAAAAGAAGACTTAACCTCTTGCAGCATTCTCCCTTTTCCCTAGTAAAAGTATGGTATGTTAAAAGAACAACCAGAACCACTGCAGTAAGTGAAAATAAAGCCCTACAACCGGAACAGTTTTTAGGCAACACTTCAAATTTTTAGTAGTGTATGTGTGGGTTTTTATTTATTTCTTCTATAGAACATAACTGAACCCCCTGTCTCCAGTACAGAACATTTCTACAACAAGTTAATTAGATGAGTCCAAAATAAACATCTCACATAATCTCAGCTTGCAAGGGGATGGTCAGAGAAAATTTATTGAGGGAAAACATCTAAATCTAGCTAACTCCTCAGTCCCTCTCTTTTTTTTCTGGACAACGAGAATGAAAAGTCTCTTTTCCCTGTTTAGTCACATATTATGGCAGCTAATAAATGAGGATCAAAGGAAGGGGCAAGCAGTCTGGTGGCTTTTCCTTCTGTGCATCATTGAAGATATCTTGTCACCACTCTCCCTTCACTAACCTAGGAGGTTTTTGCAGTCTTAGTGCTGCCTTGGAGATCACATCCACTGCAATACTACAGAATGATTTGGACAGGTTGGCAGGCCTGAAACAATTTAGATTGTTTGTGGTTTTTTTTAAAAAGGCTGCATTTTTTTACAAAATAACCACTTGTGAGCAAATGTACAGTCAGTATACAAGTATTAACTTTCAAAAAAATTCTGCTGCATTATAGGCAAAGGAAGGATAAGGAGAGGAATACAATTTCCCACAGGAATGAAAGAAATTAGGTCTCCAGGTGCCATGTTGCAGAAAAATTGACTTCAGTACCTCGCTCTGTTTGGAAGTCCTTTTCTTAGTGCTTAGACAGCCCTGTGGCCCATGAACCAGTAGTACTGGATCATGGTCAAACTTTAGTCTTTTGAATTTTAAACAATGGTCACCATTTTTGTAATAGGTAGTGAGAATTTCATAAATCTATTATCCAAATCATATGTTACTTTAGCTATTTGTGCTGTGTATTGAGCAGCACGCAAAGCAATTCTTCAAAAAAATCTGCATAGTAACAAGAAATCACAAGTCATAGCCTGCAGAATGCAATCTGGCTGTTAGCAAACTACAGTCTGTATTGAAGTTACTGCACTGACAGAACTGCTTACACAGTTGCTGTGCTTTACAACGCTCCTTTAGAGAGCAAAATACTGTTAATCCCAATTTACAGACAAAGAAAAAAGCACAGAGATACAAAATAAAGTGAAACCTGGCTGTATTCCCAATCATTGCACAATTCTTAGTTTTAACTCACAGCTCGAGTTTTTTCATCCGTGTTCTGTTTCTTAAGATAGGATCTATATCCAGCAAGAACAAGATTCTCAGGCAGTTTAGACACTCTCAGACCAAGTTAATGAAACAGTAACACTGGGACTTTCAGCTATCTAAGACAATCACACTTGAATGGAAATGGTGTATCTGGTAGACCTATCACTTCACATTTTTTGTATTTCTTTCACCAAAATGAGGTATAAGACACCTAATCTACTAATACTGAAGCTCCTGTTGTGTCTGCAGTCCCCCCTGTATCCTGTGCTCAGAAGCTTGAATCCAGGGTCCCAGCTGTCTATCCAACTGTAGGTTTGACACTGTTTGTTGTCAATTTTATCATGATCAGATCTGTAAAAGGACAAGAGCCAGCTACTGATTTCAGTTCAATTAGTTGCAGTGGGAAGATGTGGGTGGAAATAAATATTTTTCTCAAGGTGGCTGTCAAGAAAATAATTAGAATTAAAAAAATACCACTCAAAAAACCCCCAAATTGCCATGATGGAGTTAACAGGAGAGCAAGGAAAGTGGTGGTCTTTTAAGGTTTATTCAGTGTAATGCTTGAAACCATCAAGCTTTTAATTCTGTTATTGAGATCTAAAACAGTTTGACAGCCATTACACAACAAGTTTTAAAAACCCAACTTTACTACGTGAGCCTGATGGTGGATTGATTTTACTACAGTTTGAGAACTTACAAACATAATTCTGAGCTTGTGAGACAGTTTTCCTTCAGTTAATTGTCACGGAAAGCACCTTTTCAGAGCAAATTTTAGCCCCTGTTTGGCCTTTAAGCTCGTCATTACTCTGATATTATATTTTAGAATTCCAATATAAGAATCTAGAGGGAGAGACAGAAGAGTAGATGGCATGTCAAAGAATCAGCTCTGAACAAATTTCTTGAGGGATTTTTTCTGGATCAGTCACTTGCAGTTTGCCTGTGGTTAGTGTTGTAAATAGGATTAGATGAAAGAGTTAGGGATTATGCGGGTAACAGTCTAGCTGGCAGAGAGACAAATTAATCACAGAAAAGCACCAGAAACTGTAGCACACACTGGGCTCAATAGGTTCATGTTTGAACAGCTGCTCTGCATAACAAATTACCAGGATAATCTTTAAATAAAAAAAAAAAATTACCTTTTGTTTTCTTGGTATTATTCTGATTTTTAAAAAATCATTTTACCTGCTGGACTTTTTATTTAAAAAAAATAAATCTGTGTATCTCTGACTAATGAAGTCATCAACATACACATACAGGTCAGGCCATATTTGTGATGCAAAATTAATGTTTGAATACGAACATGGTCAGCAACTTAGAGAACTCCATCTTTAATTATTCTGCTGACAAATTTAAATTAACAACAAGGAGATCTGTGCAAATACTCAGCATTTACAAATCAACACCAGAAATGTTAAATGCCTCCTTGTAAGATGCTACAAAAGTGTAATTCTAGTATGAATGGCTATGCTCCACCACTTCGGAGTGAGAACTGGCAAAGAAAAAATGTAGGTTAGGATTCTTCTGAGTTCTAGAATGTAAATGCAAAGAAGATTTTATACTACTTATGTTATTGGTCAATGGAAAGTGAAATGACATGTGACAAGAAGGTGAAATAAAGAGAAAAATATGTACTATGTATAGCTTCTTATCTATAGAAAGGCAGTTATTAATCCTTCTGAAATAACTCCTACTGAAATATGACTTTCTTAGAACTGTGACAACAAAACATGCTATTAGCCAAAGGATGAACCATTGCATTTTAAAATCAAATAATTATTCTTCTCACTTAAAAGTAAATCTGTAAATATACTTTTTAAAAAATACACTATAAACTTTATACACCAAGAACATGTTTCCATTTTGCAATTAATGAGGAATTTGAGAGCTAGATGTCACCCTACTTCTGTTGTGTCAGATCCACAAGTACTAGAATCTTGGTGGAGATTTTCAAAACGATCCCCAGGAACCTCACCAAAAGCAAAAGTCTGTGAATTCTACTTTTGAATTCTTTATTTATGTTTTAACTTTTTTCTTTTCACTTTACTCTTCTCATAATATTTGACAATTGTGGTGGGTCTGACTGAGCCAGAATTTATTTCCCCATAGTAGTCCTCACAGTGCCGTGCTCTGCATTGGTAGCTAGAGGAGTGTTGGTAACACACCCATGTTTTGGCTACTGCTGAACACAGCACTGTAACATTCTTCAATTGAGGGTGAGATCCTGGGAGGGGACACAAGTAGGCCAGCTGACCCACACTGACCAAGGGGATATTCCAGACCACATGACATCAACCCAGATATAAAAGCTGAGGCAAGGAGCAGGACCGGAGGCACTCATTGTCTCTGATGGCTGCCTGCTGACAGCTGTTATGTGTGCTGGAGCCCTGCTTCTCAGAGAAGTGGCCGACCATAGCTGCTTGTGGGAAGTAGAGATTAACTGCTGGCTTCTGCTTTGTGCGCGCGCACGCTGTTTTTGCTTTCTTTTTTGCATAAATATAAACTGCCTTATTGCAACCCAGGATTTGTGTTGCTTTCTTTTCCAACCTTACTCTCTCCCCTGTCTAGCTGGGAAGGGCAGGGATAGAGCAGGTGGGTGGGCACCTGGCATTCAGCCAAGGTGAACCCACCGCACAATAAAAGATGCTGAACAGGCTTTGAATGGGTCAATGTTTTAAAACTGTTTAATAAGACGAGCTGAGAGAAAACCTCTTCCATGGGGAGTTTGACCAAATGTTGGACAGGAATGGAAAAGTATACTTCATGTGAGTCTCAGTTAACTATATGAATATTTTCCTCAGCCTGTATATGAAAGCAATTTGTATGAGTGGATTCTGAATGGTAAGGCACAGGAAAATTTTTGAAGGCACAGAAAAATTTCATTTAAAAAATAAAGAGAAAGGTATCAGGAAAAAAAGAAACAAACAAAAAGCAACAACAACAACAAAAATATATCTTACAAACTATTTAAAAAAAGAAGTGCCTCTCATTTACCTTAAATTTTCTGAACTGAATTCTGACTCCAAGAATTTCAGAAACTGCTCTCTTCCCACAGGGTCTTTCAAAGCTTCATCCATGCCAAACCCCCATCGTTTCACCCTCTGCTGTCCTGGCTCTTTGCTACAGAAGAAAGAAACCAACAGAACCCAAAGTGAGCAATATTTCAGTATTCTAATATTCTGTGTTCATAATTTAGACTAAGTACTAAAGTTCAACCACAGGTTTCTCACCTTCTAGGTTGCTCATATCTGTGAAATATTCAGAGATAAGCAAACAGACTGCTAGTACTTACACAGGATGAAGGTAATACACATCTTTACACAGAAGAGTAAAGACTTCCACCTAGAAATGTTATCTGATTTTAAAAGGTGTCCTTTTTTTCACCATACTAGAGTCCTGTAAACTGGTTAATGTAACATTTTACACAGATTTATTAATCCAAAGCACTTCCCATCTTGCAAAACTGTAAAGCTGGAAAGAGCAAGAAGATTCTGCATTGCCCTTCTATCTCAGTATTTTTCTGCAATACCTCTGTCTGAAATCTTTACATTTCCAGTAAGCATGTTACACCCCCTTACTGCCAAAGAAGAAATAAAATTATATACCTTGCCTCCAGTTCCCAGAAAGTGGTGTCATCTGATATCCAAGGGTTTGATGGATCAGGGGGCACAAGAAAAGGATCATATTCCAAATACTGCTCTGTATACGCTAGTAGACTAGGAAAACAAAAGCATCAAACATTGTCATGTCAGGAGGTGTAGTAACCTGATCAAGTTACCCCAGTTAACAAGTTACCTTGCATCAGCTGAACCATGGTAACCGTGTGTGCAACACTCAGAAGTTAGCTACAGGCTCAGGGTAAAATAGTTTTGCTAAAGTCTTTTAAAAGTGGATCTCTGAAGAAGGAGGGGTGGCTCAGGTCTATTAAGAGCTGAAATAAAATAAACTTCCCTAATACTTTCACGTAGCTCCTTTTAGGGCGTTAATTAGGCACTAACAAATTAAGTCAAGAAACCTCTCCCATGCAGATTTGTTTTCATAAATGAACATGTTTTATACCCCTATGGTTTTAATTATCAGTTCCTTTAAAATCTGTTCTAAAACACTGCATGCCATGTAGGTCATATCTACGGGCCCTATACGTGCTAGGACTCCTTTTATCCTCTCTTAAAAACAATTAATATTTTTATTATTTCCTAATCCAATGGCACCTCTCCCAAGTTTAGTGTTTTCCAAAATAAACAGAATCTTTTTCTGAAATAATTTGGTATTCTGACTCTATTAAACACTCTAAAAACTTTGCTTGTATTCTCAGAATTTACATCTCCCATGTCCTTATTCCTGTTTTCTGTTTCCTTTGGCCTCATAACTTCTGACAGGTGAGGACAACTATTCTTTCTTTTCATTTCAATTCATATTATATTGGTCAGCATTCTGTTTTTATGGCTCAACAAACAAAAATACTTAACCTACCCACTTTATAAATAAATATATGTATTTGTATATGTATGCATACATACACATATATAAGTAGACACACATGCACAAACGTATATGAGAGAATGAAGAACAATTTGTATTTGGCTTAGTTTCCTTTACTAAGCCTTAGGCAGCTGAATTTTCTGCAATTTTCACTATCTATGTATTTGATGTGTAAGATAGAACACTTGTTTTCTTCACCTCTTCTCTACGGAAGCTGTAGTTAGTCTTCCCAAGGGACTTTTATTTGACAAATTAAATTTGCTGAATTTTGGTCCTATCTGGACAAAGATTCCTACTACTGTAGGAATCCTCTGACCCAAAGTAAGCTCAGGCTCATTTTCTTCAAGCAGTGACTGAGCTCTACACCAATCAGTTCCCTTGCTTTATCAGTGATTGCCCTTTTGAAATAGCAAAACAATAACCCCAGACCTATTTCCATTTAGCCTCCCTGTCAATGCAAGATGAAACTTGTGATCACTTGGTCAGAGGCTCTTTCAGTGACTACTGGGTTTATCAGAAATGTATCATGGAATATCCAGGCCATCTTTTATTACTAAAAGAACTTCATACCTCCCTACTTAAAGTAAATTTTCATCAGTTATTTCTATGATGTCTGAGCTCCCATGTCTCTTTTTGAAGAGCTATTTGCTCTGAAAAGCTCTTTGAAGCTATTTCATACTGACATTTTCCCAATGGTTATCAGTCTAATTGAAAAACCAGAAAATGTGACAATATACGTACCTCTCTGCAACTTTTGACATTTTTAATCTATGTCTGTCTAATTGCATTTGCCAGTGCTTAATCTGCAAGAAAGGAAGGCAAAGAGTTTTATGAGTAATTTATTGCTTGAATCTATTTCTATAACTTTTTTTATTAGGGCTATAATTGAACCTTAATTTATCCTAGGGCACAGAAGAGAAATATATCAGAATTAAAACAACATTTCACCACTGTAGTTCTAAAATGAATGGAATGTTCCATTAAAGAGAAAAGACAAAAAATGTGGCCAATATAAAATTTTCCCTAAAGGTTCATCTACAGAAATCCAATTAGCCTTTTTTTTTTTTGATATTTGAAGAGAGCTGCTTATTCATCAGCCATTTACCTTCTCTGAATTCTAACATCTCAGGAAAGATTAAGAAAGCTTTAAGAGTAGATAAATGTGTGAACCTATATATGCATACATGGAGTGGTAAGTATACCCCCAAACCTCAAATTAGTGTCAAAAGGAAGAGCAAGCTGTCTACTGCTGAAGGGGCTAATGGGCTTAGCTATACAAAGAACCCACTCACTGGCCTGCTGCTCACTGCCTTTAGATGCTTAATGCAAGATACAAAAAATGTCAAATTTTGTCTCATTAGTTTTAATGAAGTTACATGCCTAAATCCATATATCTTGAAACAAAGAAAAGGTTTATTAAATGTTTGCTAGAGCTGTTTTGAACAACTTCCCAGTTAAAATAATTTTTGGTTTAATACCTACTTTCCTAGAAAGTTCATTTAAAAGTACACGTTTGTAGTTATGTTTCAAACCTCTTGGTGTAGTTCATCTTCTGTGGGTGGCTTAGTCTCTGGTACTGGCGTGTGGGTAGGGCTGTGACTTCGAATGTCGTTTTGTAAGCCATAGACAGACTATGCAAAAAATATGGAAAAATGATAGTTGCTTTCAGACAACGCTTTCTACAAATATTCATAGTAACTGTGATGCTTTAGTAAATTGTGCTCAAGAAGTTAGCCAATATCATCTTTTTTTAAAGAAACTGCAATAAACCATGCACTCAGATAAAATTGTGCATCTATAGTTAGGTGTAAAATAAATACTCCCAAATTCCCACAATTTCAAAATGCCATAGAACAAAGGATCTACTTTTATTATATCTCTATATTAACAGCATAGTAAGCATGGGGGATGACATTGAGAGATGCTATTACAGTAAGTGGAGATGACTCGTAGTAGGAGTACCCTGAAAGGTAGACTATTGCACGGACTATTTGGATGACTATCAAATTTGCAATTACTGCCTGGTAAATACAATAATCTGGACCTTTCACTACCATAAATAAGGCAAACTAAAATTTCTCTAAATCCATTTTCCTTTTTAAAACATACTTTTCTATAGGTCAACAGGAAAACATACCTCGAAGGAAGTACTTTCAAGTGGGAGTCAATCTACAATACTATGGAGCAAAGGATTTAAAAAGAAAGTTTTGAGACAATCCATCTATATATCCCTAGAGAAGTTACACTGATCATGTCTGGATCCTAATTTAGATGAAACTAATTTCCTCCACCATTTCTGGTCAACCATTTTGGGCATAATTGTCAAAGAGAGACACCCTTTTCATTAAGAGCAGGACAAGAACTATTATGCTGAATTTTTAATTTATTTTTCCTTAATTTCTGACAGAAACATTTTAACATGCTTTATTCAATGTGCTAAACAACATGAATGAAGCATGCAAAAATGAATTTTATTTTTAAAATCTTTGTATATTTCTCCAAAGTCTTATGTGATAGCATTTACTTAGAATTAACAAATTTGTTAATACTAACGCAACTAAGATCTTATGAAATGTTAACATACGTTCATGCATTTGCTCCTTGCAGCTGTAAGAAAAAAAATGCTTTAAGAAACTATGGAACTTCATGCTATAGATTTCCTCCACCTCCTGCTTTTGATATAATAACAGTACTTACCTTTCTTGTTTTATGTGGATTTCTCATTCTTGAAGATTTTTTTATATCCACTTCAGTAGTGTTTACACATCCAGGCTATTAAAAGAAAAAGAAAGGAAAGCAGAAGACTAAACCTGTGAAGGAATTCCATATAATTTTCATTGAGATACTCCTCTTCAGTGTGTAAGACTAAAAAATAAATAAACAGAGATGTATAATAACTTGATGTCCTTTTGCAGTGGTCCCTGTAGAGTCCCTATGGAATGAGGCACTGAAGACCACATGCTTAGAATGTATGACAATGCGAATTTGAAACAAAATAAATTCTCAAGAGATGTCAATCATATGTTTCTGCTTTGGTTTTGCCAAGGAAGCCATACACTGCATTACAGATATCCCTCTAAGTAGCACAGTTGACCTAATTAGACAAAATAAACGGAATTCTGCAATACTCACCTCAGCTGTGAACCTAAGGCTCCCTTCAGGAGCACCTGATTTTGGGTCAATTTTTAAAGATGATCTTCTTTTAAAAGAAAACGGGGAAAAAAAGTACCAAAGTGGGATTTGTTTCTTCAGAAAAGAAAGGAAAAAAACCAAACCAAAGAAACAAAACAGGCTTCTGCAGCCTAACCGGAAGTCTAAACAAAATGATTCTCAACACATCTGATTTGGCTTTCAGTGATTCAAAACTCTGCAGCATCCCAAAGCACACAAGATCCCTAGTTTCTCCTAATTAATCTTCCTTTGACACTTTCCCCTAAGTACAAAATCTGTGCATAAATCTGTTCTTCATGTATTGCTGGAAACAACTAATAAAGAATGTTTTATTCTCAGGTGAGTTTTTCCTATTGATTTTAGAGGGATTACATTTGAGACAGAGCTGAAAGTACAGGTTTTTAGTGAAAGTAGGTTGTTGGTTTTTTTTAATGGAAGTACCTAGATATCAAATTTACTTGCTCAACAACCTAGCTAAATTTATTATCACACTAATGATACAACCTCTTTCTTCTTATCATAATGTAAAATGCTTGATGTGGCTGTAAATCTTCACAGATAAAATTTTAAAAATTTCTTATATAAATAGAGCCAAGAAACAAATAGATTTCATTAAACCGAGCAATGGTACTTTGCCTTTGGAAAATACTCTAGATAGATTGAGTTTTGAATTTTTTTAACCAAGTTTTTTTTTAAAATCAATAAGTTTTTATTTTAAAGTCATAAATTAATGTGCATTCGATCATATTTAATTTGCGGTATAAACAGTTCCTCATGTCTAAAATTAAAAATAGGCACTTAGATAATATTCTCAAGACTGCATCTGACACTCCTATTGAGCTACATTTGTGAAGGTATCATTTGTGCTTCTGAATGAAAATGGGAGTCTTTAAATTCAGAGTAACTTGCAACTCTCAAAGAAAAAGACAGGTTGAAAAATAGAAAATTCTGCATGATGGTCAATTTAAAGGCAGAAAGCAATTTCCCAGGCCAGTATACTGAGATATAAAGTTTTAAAAAAACCCCAGCGCATCTACTTTAGGATTACAGCAGCAGCTGGCAGTGAAAAAGAAGGGCTTTAACAACATCTACAGCCTTTGAATGTAACAACTTGAATAGCAGGCACACTTACATAAGGCACAAACTGTTATTTGTTTAGTTTTCAGTTACAGTTTGTTAAAATCATGTCCTAAAAACGGAGAGGGAAAAAAACCCACAAAAAATCAACAAACAACAAACAAACCTCATCCAAAGCCTCTTATTTTTAAAGATTTCGAGCCTACCAGCAGTAAATAGGTACAGACAGATCTTGCACCCTGCCTGGGTAACTTACATGCCAGAATTTTGCAGGTTGATGCAAGGGACACAATAAATTCGGGTAGATTTTTAGAAATTAAATAAGGGCAAAGCTTTTGTTGGTTGCAAGGAAACCCAACCCAGTACTGACCTACTACAGCACCTAGTGGATTCTTACTGAAACGTGGCTGTTTATTACCTCTCTGAAGTAAAGCTGATATGGCATACTTCAGCAGGGGCTCTCAGGAGAGGCTCTAAGGGCAGAAGCTTGACCAAGGTGTGACTGAGAACCTGACAGTAGAGTACCCGCAGGAAGTAAAGGCCGGGAAGTATCAGGAAGCTTTAGGGCAAAAGGGAAGGAAGCTAAAGGGACTATCAACTAGTCTGATAGCCTCAGGTAATGATAGGAGTTTAGGACATATATCACTACCTCTATACAATACCACTCTCATAATTTGATTTATACTATATAACTGAAAGTACCTAATGTAACTGGGGCCACAATTTATGTTTTCTTCTCAATTGAAGTATTTTATTACAATTATTCTTAATATGAGATGGAATTTATTGCTTCTCTGGAACTGCCACACTTCATCTGTCAATATTTAGGAATAAATATCAAACATCTTTTCAATTAAAATAAACACAAAAGCTTGCATTATTTGAACATTTTGCTAAAATAACTCAGAGTCTTTGTGGGAAAACCTTTGCTGGACAACACTTCATTTTATTTGTATGCCCCCATTAACATAATAAGTATGTGTTTGGATACAATTATATCCAGCTGTGTTTTGTTTTTGTGTTGTTTTTTTAACTGGACTACCATAGTTCAAATAGCGAGATGCCTGTCAGAATGCTCTGCTGCAAGATTCCCATTTAGTGTGTAGTATATAATTTGCATACTAATACTGTAAATAGTTTTCAAACAGATTTCCTGGAAGACTTGAAATTCTTCTATATGTGTAAATAGAATGCTTATTTCTTTCAGGATTAATATTCCGTATGAGAACAGTTTGCCCTCCACACACGCAGAGGAAAGTCTTGTGACCTTGTTGAAATTATCATACAGCAAGATCATAATTAGGGTAAAATTTGGCCCTCATCTGTTTTTAAATGTCTGGGTGAAAAACTGTCATACATTTAAAGGAAACTTAGTTTTTTCATCTATCTATTAGCATGTCCTTATCTGAAAGAACAAATGCCACTGTATTAATTTACATCAAATGATATGTCAGTCCAGTCATGATAAATTCACTGCTGAGATAAACAGATGATGGTAAGTAATATGAAAAACCCACATATAGAAGATTTTTTGATCCCTACTTTAATTACTGGATAATAATGTCAGTATGAATCCCAAGCAGCACAGCTTTCTATTGATGCTGTCTAGGAGGCTGCATAATAGGATTCAGACAAGAAACACAATGGAAGGAGGAAGTCTGGTATATCAGCAGAGGAGGTACAAGAATGTACATGCTTGGATCCGGCTATCGCCAACATTTGAAAAGAACCACGTGAGATTATGTTTAGTTAAAAAAATATCCAGCTGATATTCATATTCTTTTCCTGATAACTGTGGTAGCAGTAAATTAATTAATTAAGCCCTTGTAATAGTGCTACAGTGAATTAATTTTATGGCACCTGTAGAACTCTTGGGAGGAATTAATTATTTACATAAAATGGCATACTTTAGCAATGGTACATTTCCATCTGCGTAGTGCATATTTCTGAGTATTTATAGTCTGTTTGCTGTACAGAGTTGCACACTCCAAGGGCCCTTTTTATTGCAGGGCCGCATAGCTTAAATCAAGTGTTATCAATGCCTTTTTGTGCAAAAATATTTTTGCTATGATGTACTTGTAATTATAATAAGCATGAAATGCTCAACAGAAAGCAAATTTATATTTATAATGACATCAGTTTAAGTTTTGATGGCTTTTTTTCTTTCTCAAAGATGGAAATTTAACTGTGAATCTACTTAAGCCAAAATAACCAGAAGTTTTCTTGTATCTGAGACAAATATACCCATGTATGTGGGAGGGAATAAGCTCATGAATTCCAATAGGCTGGGAACTGTCTTTCTGTATTGCTGCTCACTAGGAAATGATCTGAAGCTGAACATGAGTCAGCAGTATCTCCTTGCAGCAATGCAGACAAACCACATACGCAGCTGCATTAGTAATAGCTTAGCCAGAAGGCAAAGGAAGTGCTTGTTTTTTTCTACTCAGCATCACGAGGAAATATCTGGAAGGACAAGACTACTTTTGAGCCCCACAAACCACTCAAGAAATATATTCAAAATGGGAAAGTCCAGTAGAGGAACAGACTATCGTGCTTGCGAAAGGGGAGGGCTAACTTTTGTCTTCTGTGCCTAACTGTGGCTTGCAGAGCTAGACCTCTTCTGGAGGTGCACTGTGGAAGAACAGGGAATAGTAGCCTGAAATTGCAGTAAAGGAACTTCTGGTCAGCTATAAAGAAATATACTTCATAATAAAAGCGAGAGAGGCTGTGGAATGTCCATCCCTGGTGATTTTCAATGTTTTTTTAACCAAGTGGCTGGATAATCTTATTCAGCTTAGAAGTTAGCACTGGTTTGAGCAGGAGGTTGGACTAGAAGACCTCCAGAGGTCTCTCTCAGTCTACATTTCCATGGTACAGCCTACTCTTCACAAGCTGCAGGGAGTGAAATTCAAATAATCCACTTTAAAAACAAGTATTCAGATTGGTGTGAAATTCATCTCCCTGCCTTCCCCACCCCACAACTGCAGAATGGAAAGACAAGATTGGTATTTTCTTCTTTACTGCTGCCTCTGCCCTCTGGCAGCATGTGGTGTGCACTCAACCCATACAAACAAACATGGGGTTGATTTAAGGAAATGCAATTTCACAGTCTCTTTAGCTAAAAACACGTAGGTGCTATTTAAAATAATTACCTCATTTCAATATGCACACCCATAAATTCAGAGTTCATCAAAACAGTAAATATTTATGCAGATTGATTCACACACCTTATGCAATTTCATTGCATTTCAGTATCAATGCACTATGAAATAGATATTTTTACTTGTTTTGCAGGCACTGGCTAACTTGTTAAGTTTCATTGCAAAATACTAAATTTCAATATTCCAGGCTTTCAAAATTGAAAGACTATAAATTTAAATTATGGAGCTGGATACAAACATGACAGAACTTCTCTTCCACTGGAAAAGATAGGGTTAGACACACAAACATAAACATGAGGCAGACTGAAAGCTGTCTTTTACGTTATGTGTAATAGAAGACTATCACAAAAAAGTAAGCTTAAAATTTGAAATTTCCTGAGTGTAAATTATTAGTGTTGCCTTCTGAGACAATCTATTCTGATGTTTCTGTCATTGCTGCTATTCCTGTCATTTTTCTAGGAGTCTTACAGTCACTATTCATATCACTCACTTCTAGAATAGAGAAAGGAAGCTAATCAGACAGTGAGTGATAAGGAGAATATCACAGTTCATTTTTATTTGTAGTTTTTATATTCCAGTTTACTTGTGCAACTATCTGAACAGTGCGTAGTTAAAAATCAAGGAGAGATAACTACAAAAAAAGAAATGGAAGGTTACAAAAAAAAAAAAAAAGAAATGAGGCAAAAAAAATTAAATACCAGTTGTACTCAGCTGGAAAAAAAAACAAAGGAGTTACTAGCTGGAAAAATACCCAGTTTGATTTTGGTTACGTGGGAAAGATTGCTTTTTTCTCATACATAGTCTAACATTAAAGGAGACATTAAAATCCTATATTGAGTAAGTTGTCAGTAATGGAGGCTCTCACAAAGCAAAAAATAGGCTACATTCTCCTGCAATGCACCAATTTTTCATTTCCCAGAGATGGAAGTTATTGGAGTGTGCAGAATCTGCTAAGGCATACAAGGAAAGGTTGAGGTTTAAGTATAGATTACCTAGGTATTTGGGGTTTTTACCTCATTTTACACACTTAGGGATCGACGAATAAAGAGGCTCTTGCGGCAGTAGAGCTGCACTATTAATAAGTTTGCTGGTGCAATAAAAAGTCTCGGAGGAACATTTCAAACATACCGAGTATAAGTGGTCAGCTCTTTTAACAGGATTTGGAAAACCAGCTGCTATCTTAAGGTCCAGTCAAAGGACAGCAACATTTCATATTCAAATACAAATTTCAGAAAACATGGTGGTTATCTGATAGGACTTGAAAGCTCTCTAAAATGTAGCTCACTTTATAGATCTACGAACCTCAATTAAGAGATGAAAAAATAAACCCAGAAGCCATAGTTGCCAAACCTGCAAATATGTAGGACTATTCATTGATAGTACTGCTAGGGGAGATCTCACCAACCTCTGTTACACCAGCCAAGGCAGCAAAGATAAACCAGTGATTACAGGGACTGGGCTACAGGAACCATTTCCTTTTGGTTAGAAAAAGATACTGCTACTTACAACTGAAGCACTTAATCATGGGTTTAATTTACAATCGACTAGGTGTGCCTAATCTTAAACACTCTCATGAACTTTATCAGCCTCTCTTAAAGTGTATGGTTTAATTACAATTTCCATTTGGTTCAGCAATTCTTTGAAAATAACTGAGAAATCAAGTGTGTGAGCACTGGGACTTGACAACACCTCAAGATCCTCAGTAAATTAGCAGATGTCTGAAGAAAGAGGAAGAATATTATGTTGATTTTAAGTATTAGGATACAAGTGATGGACTTCTATTATTATTATTATGTAGCATAATCAAATGACTACAAATTCTAAACTAAGTTGAATGGGTATCCCAATTGTACGGTCTAGCTATTTAATATAGTATATAATATGATACTACTTATGGTGTCATACAAACTTATAGTACTATATATATGTCATATATATACATATTATCATATTATATGTTACTTATAGTAGTACTATATTCCCAGCTTCTGCACAATTAATTTTAACACAACTACCTCTTTGGAAGCAAGCCTTTTTGATTTAGTTGTGACTTACTAACAAGAACTGTGACTGGAGTTTCAATACCTGCTGTTAGGTTACAGTGCCTTTTATGGAGGTCCTACTTGCATTATACTTCTAATAAGAAGCAAACACAGAGAGACACAGATTTGGATTACAGTCCAATGGCCTTGGTAACCACATATATAAATTGCAATAAGCAAGTTTGATGACTACTTTGTAAAGAGCTCCTATCAAGTTTCCACCTCCCTACAATTCCAGACCAAACCTCTAAAATTAGCTCACAGTGTTTCTGGATTTTCCTATGGAGTCTCTCTTCTATCAGAAATTACCTCATCTGAGAATTACAGCTATACCTTTCAATAACCACCTATAAAACATACTTAATTTTTAGGAAGCAAATCCCAAGATTGTTTTCAAGTATAAATTCTGTAGAAGCATGCTTCATTTTTCATTCCCAGAGGCCTCATAAATTTGGCAGATAATCATCAAAAAAAATATTAAAACCTGCTTGTTCTACTGAATCATTAGATATTTTCAACAATTTCTACAGTCTTTACATCATGCATTTTATAATGGATATGTTATGCTTCTAAACACTATCTTTATGGAGCACAAGATAGCATAGATAATTGCAATGTATGGATTCAGTGTGATACTGAAATAAGCAAATACAACTTAGAACTGGACTTGCATACAATAACCTCAAATTTGTTTGTATTTCCTAATATGAATATTTTTTTAAAACAAGTGATACACCTGGCGATATGCTGCAAATATACCTGAAAATAGTGATCTATGGTAACAAAGTATAATGGAAACAAATAACTTGTACACAGCTTAACTGTTAAAACCAGCTATCAGCTGATACTGGCTTTTAATTAAGTAAATATAGCTTTTCATTTTTTCTCATTCATTTACTGAAATGATATTTCAGGCCACAGAATGTTCAGTGTCAAATCTTACTGAACTGCTTCCTTCAAAGGAAGGGAATGTCTTAATTCATAATAATTAATCAAAACTTTGTTAGGATTAAGTGTTCTCTTCTGTTGAAGGCTTTACTAGTGAATTATGCAGATAATTCATAAAATGAATTTAAATTCTCAATACATGTCCTTGATAGTTAATTTCATTTTGACTTATTAAAGAACAGAGATAAATAATAAGAAGTTACAGACTTATTTATTAAATTAAAATGAATGAGCCATAAACCTGATTGTGTCATACACTAGGAATATATTGATGCAGAAATAATGAATTCTGCATTTTGGCATAAGTTAAACCCACTATAGAGAGCCCCACACGAAGGACAGAAAACCTGCCATTGGATGATTTGGTAAAATCAATACATGCTTTATTCAAGGATTTATTAGAAGATCACTGACTACTATCAAAATAACAGTAGTTCCACTGCTGTTCTTCAGTGGATCTAATCAAAACATGGACAGGTGTGCAATTAATGGATTAAAGTTTAACTATGAGTTGTTTCTCTTGTTTGGACAAGACAAATAAGGTTCAAAGACCATGAGACAAAGGAGAGACATTCGATTAGTTTGATCAAACTTTAATTATGTTTGCAGCAAGGTAAAACTCAGATGATTTTCAGGGGTGGGAAATCTCACCTAGCATAGAATTTAGGATCACTTAAAATTCCAAGGATTTTTAGCATCTTTCCCAAAAAAGAAGCCTACACTGTACCAATTTCCTTTTTCTTATTTGCCTTCTCAAACTAGAGTTCATCTCTTTTCCTTGAGTAGTATCAGACTTACAAGGAATTCCACTGGCTATGCAAACCAAGGACTTACTTGAAACATGAGAAAAAGAGACACAGAGAAATTTTCCAGAAATATAATACTAATAAATGAAACCATAAAATTAATCCAAAGGAGATAAACCATCTTGAATTTTGACAGGGATTCTCATGTTCTCACATATTTGCTTGTTTAAGGACAGGTCTTATTCAAAGCTGGGCTTTCACCTTAAGGAAATAAGATTTTTTATTTGTTTTCTTAAAAAGTTCTTTTAGCATACTGTGTGTCAGAGAATCACACAATATGCAAAACACTTATGAAAAGGATGTTAAAATTTAATTTTTGAGACAAGCTAAATGAAACTTAACAAGAAGCTGTACCAAAGAATATACTACTGCATTGAAGTTATATTCTTAATTCTTTTTGAAAGTTAATTTAATTTCTAATTACTCTTAATTTATGATATATCATTTCAGGTTTGTAGTAACTGTTTTTCAGAACCAGAAATTGTTGGACAGCAAGTAGATCCATTGTGTTTATTTCAGTGGTTCTTCAGTAGTATCAGTTTTATTTAAGGCTGTATTAATGTGATTTTTGTGTATATGAAGGTACTCGCAACACTTTTGCAAAAGGAAACTTGTTAAATTTATCTGGTTTGTTGCCCCTATGCTAAATGCTCACATTCATTATTGCTTTATCTTTTTTTTTTTTTTTNTTTTTTTTTTTTTTACCCCCAAAGGCAGGAAACTGCTGTTTTACAGATTCTATACAGAAGAATTTAGGTTATTCACTTGAAAAGAAGTGACAACAGGAAAGTCTGACACACATCTCTGAAAATGTTGATGGTAAATATAGGTGAAATTTATAAATTGATTATATTCCTTTTGACTTATAAAAAGATCCTTGACAAAATGCTTTGGATTAAAGCAGCAGATGTAATCCACACAGATACAAAAATCAATGTATAAACATATATGCACTTATTAAAAAAATTCCTTATCTTTACTACTTCAAGTTATTTTCCTAGTTGATTACAAAACTGAGTCTTACTAAAAACCTATTGTCATCTCATCTGAATGTGTCCTTCCACCATCTCATCAATTAGCCATTTCGCAATTTGTGACCTTTTCATAACTTTCAGTTTTAACTTCCAAAAATTCAGTTTGTTGCACTGTTGCAGGGAATCTGGCTTCTTTTTCCCTATCTGCCCCACTTTTACTCAAGTATTAGACTAAATAACAATGCTGAACAATGTGACTACAAAATCTTCCACCAAGGTTTAGTTGGCAGGCTAGCTAAAAGATTTATAAATACTTGTCTCAAATACATGAGAATATGGATCATAAACATTCTAACCATGGAAATTAAAACATTGTACAAGGCTTTGTTTCATTACCAGAAGTGCAATTATCTGCGAGTGACAATTGCTGTTTTGGCTGCATTCCCTATCAGCTGGAGAGGGAGCTCCCTTGTAGGGATATATGGTGAAACAGGTGGAATAGAAGACATGAAAATTGTATGTGGATATATCACTGGAGAAGTTGGATGACATGATTCACGTTTGCTTCCTGAAGATGTTTAAAAAATTTCGGAAAATATTATGATGGAGCAGAGAGAAGTGTTCTCTGGCTATTCAAATGACTGGTCCAGAAAAGTCTAGCACATAGAGCGTGAAATGCAGGATGCACCACCTTAACCAAGTTAAATTCAGTGTTTTGCTGAGTCTCTGAGGCTTTGAAGGAGAGAATGAAAAAATCATTAAAAAACAAAAGCATCCACTGCCTGGCCCTGAACACCTGATAATATTACTTACTGGCTCAGATGCTGAGGGTCATGTTCAGATCACATAAAATACAATTTAAAAATATGAACAGAGAAAATTAAATTAATGGAGATAGAATCTCATAAAAAGGAGAAGCAAAAAGTGTGGGATGTGTGACAAAGTTTAAAATATTTGAAGAATACTGTTTTCCTAGTTTAGTGCTAAGAAACAATGGCAAGAAGCATCCAAATCCAGAAACCATTCATATTTCTGAATTATTTTATCAGTGAGTTGTCTTAAACCCACCCTCACTCTTAACATTGCCACACTTTGTCTTCCTCTATGAAATCACACAAATATTGCTTTTGTTTTTCATAGAACCATTTAGGTTGGAAAAGACCTTTAAGATAGAGTATAAGCCTTATCAATATTTGCTATCCATTTTTTTCACAAAACAAAATAATCATCATCATTCAGCAAACCCATGGTAACAATGGGAATACAAATCCTGTGGATTGGAAAACTACAAATGGCAGAATAGAAGAACTGGATCACATCTTGACTGATGTTCATACTTTATTAAATCACAATTTAACTAAACCACAGCCAGCGTTTAAACTTTGGAGAGGAACACTCACCAGTGCAGTTTTCTAGCACATCTGCTATGTATTTCCCATCTTCCTTTTAAAACAACTGCACACAAATCTGCTAAATGTGACTGCAATACAACCAACATTCTGACTGAAAACAAAGGTCAGAGGCATTGGAGAAAAGGAGAAGTTTTTTTCAACTTACGATTATGAAGTATACAGATGACTTTCAGGAGACAAGGACACTTCCCCCACTATCTTCTGAATTAATCTGAATATCAAAAAAGTACCCAAAAGGCCTTTTTTTATTGTACGAATGTATAACTCACGAAGAAACGTGAATCATTTGTAGCAGCAAGACATCAGCTGTCTTGTTTGTTACCTAAAAGAATTAAATTTACAGCAAGCCACAGTTATTCTGCTCCAAATGTATTTCATGTGGGTTTGAGAACGTTTCAGGGGCTTACACTGCTTTAGTACCTGTTTGTCCCTTTTTAATGAGTATAAGATTACAGGGTTTAAAAAGAGATAATAATTCAGGAAAGCTATAAGTTCTCTTATAAAGACTTTAATCAGGAGCGTGATATTTCTTTTTGAACAAAAGCAGCTTCTCAATTTCTTTCTCCTGGAAGAAACTCACTTCTACTATTTAGCTTGATTTGTTACTGTTTTTTTACTAACTCCCTAATCCTCCTAACCAATTTTCGTTTATTTCCACAGTCTGTTATTGATAGAAGTTTCAAAATTATGAAAATAATACACATTGTAGCCAGGTAGAAAGAAGATAAACACTCTTCAGATAGATTTATTCAGCCATCAAAACGAGAAATGCATCACTCTGCATGAATAATATTAATCTCGGACATATGTTAGGCAACGGCTCTACCTTAGAAATAACAGCATGGACTTTATACTAGGTCTGCTGCTCAGGATCACAAAGGAGTTTGTACAGCTATCCCTGACACAAATTTCCATGGTTTTGCTATGATTGGTATCTGAACTAGTAAGATTGAAAACTTATTCAGGAATGTCTCTGTGTGCTGCAGTACCTACAGTTGAAGTTCTGTCATGCTCTTTCTAACTGCAAGCTAAGATCTTTCTACATAAAGCTACAGAAATGATGAAGATTGCACTCCACACACGCATAATCCACTCCAAGAAAAAAAGAAAACAACAAAAAAACCAAAGTCAAACAAACTGTAGTGAAACTGCAATTAAATAAATATTGCACTGGAAACTAAACAGTGAGATAACAAAGTTGTTCTTTTAACTGTCTCTCAGAAGAAAATCAAGGAACAGATGACTATTTGAATAAAACTCCTTTCCAAATCCAGTTTCTCTGGTTCATCTTCAAGCATCACCTCAGTCTGAAATCCTAGGAAAAATTATGAGCACTAGCCAGCTAGCTTATAGAATGTAACAGCCATGATGACTTTCAAGTATTTGTCTCTCAGACTACGGCATAAATCTTCTAGGACCTACCTCTGTAATCATCTACAGGGTTGACTTTGACTTGGGAACTATGAAATAAAGCTGGTTTTTGAGGCAATGCTCTTTACACATCAAACCTTGGTTCATTTCACTTATTTTAAACTTATCAGTCACAGTGATATTTTTGATACCCAAATCATGCTCTTTTTCTGCATCTACACTCTCCTAGTTTCACTATCATACAGCTTTTCTCTTGTCATGTCTTCCATTCCTGCACTGCTGCACTGTCCTTTAGAACTGAGAGTTTGCTTCCCTCTTCTGTACTTTTCATCAACTTAAAGTATCTCCCTTTTGAAATACAATGCAAATGTAATACTCATAGATTATATTTTACATGTAAAGCTTTTGAATCAGCACTGTAGCCAGGTAGGTAAGAAATAAAGCAACTATAGACCAGGATACCTGCAGAAAATTCAGGAAAAAATATTTATTCACTCACCTAAAAAACCAAACCAAACCAAACCAAACAAGAAAACCCAACAAAACCCCAAAACAAAACAGAAAAAAGCAAATAATGAAACATCTGGTCCTCAAAATTAATTTTCATTAAAAAAAAATTACATTGGGGTGGATTTTGAACTATGTTGCCACGGCCCCTCATCTCTGAATTTTTATCAAAAAAGTGAAAAATGGTAAATAAAAATAAGAACTATACTAAAATTGTCATCCAAATATTGCCTAATTTAAAAAATATTAGCTTTCTAGAGTTGCAGTAGTATTTCTGGGAGTTTTTGAGGGGCTTTTGGGGAACTTGAAAAGCCATTACAAATTGTAATTGGCTTTAACATCACCTTCTTTTTTTCAGTCAGTTCATGTTTTATCTTTTTTTTTTTAATAGAATCTTCTGGCTTTTACTGTGACAGTAAATTCACAACAGTGTTTTCAAAAATATTATTTCAATGACTCCTGAGAGGAGTAGGTTAGACAAAGTATGAACCTCTCTGTTCTTCTATTTCTATGAACCTCTTTGTTCTTCTATCTCCTAAAGCCAGGATCCTACATTGGTGACTGTAAGCCAGTCTTTTGCCTCAGATACTTCCTAGGTGTGTTTACAGCCAGATTAAAAACATCTGCTGGACCAAGCAGATTTATCCACAGTTCAGCCAAAGCTCTTAATCAGATTCAATTTCCTCTTGTCCTGGTTTTTTTAACTGTCTTAAAGCTTCAACAATTCATCTCTTCCAAACCTGAAAACAACATTTCATTCCCAGACTCAAAACCTGGGATCTAATGGATCTAAATCCATTTCTACAGTAAATATAAAAGCTCTCTGCAACTTCAAATGTCTCAGATCCACATAGAAACTTTGTGTCTATTCCATATGTAGCCCCAATCAACATCAGGTGTCAGATTGCTTTCTGTTCTCCTTCCTTATTTTATGTCAGTGATTAGACAATAGTGTCCCAGTCTTCTTGCACCTATTGCCTGTGGTTTGAATCTTTCGCTTCAAATGATTTTGTCTACCTGACATTCTAAATCCTACCTAAAAATCCTTTTTTCCTACCACAGCTTCAGTTCCACGGTCACAAATATAAGCTGGCCATGTTCAAGTTTATTAATTTTTATTTAAACTTTCTCATTCCATTCAACTCTTCTACAGGTATCATCACCTAATTTTACTTCCCCTAGTAAAAGTAGCTTTTCCCAGTGTCAAAGTGGAAGATAGTCTATATTTGATTTCATTGGTAGTGATACCAAACCCTGTGCAAAGAAAATGGAAGTTTAACTCTATGTAAGAGAAACAGATATTATTCTGTAGTAAAGGAAAACAAATATTATTAATGGGTTCCTACAGTTTATTTGGAATGATTGTGACAATTGACATTCTTTCTCAAAGTTTTAGTTCTTAAAGGTAGTTGACTATATAAGAACATTTCTTTTTTAAAATTTTGTTTCAGATGGACTTTGACAAAGAACTCAGATAAATCTTGTTTAGACAATGTGCGACTCCCACAGCTCAAAGCCAACAGTATCTAACCTTTATGTGCATCAAAAATAGCTTGGAAACATGACCAGAGTGAAGTTGAAAGGCTTAGCAAGCAAAAAAGCGGAATAAAGAAAAAGAGTCAGATTTATTTAAAGTTATTTTTAGTTATGCTGATAATTTTGGTTGTGTGACTCATACCTTGGGAAACCTTTGAGGTGATAATAATCAAAGATGAGTACCTTCTGATTCAAGAAATCAGACACAACAAATCCATTCACTAAAAAACCCAAATTGGATGCACACACATCTGCAGTCTACAGTAGCAGAATCATACAAATTTTAGATCCTGAAAACAGGGAGGCAAGTCCCAACCCTTGGCCTCACTGCTTTCTTACTTGTTCCCGGGCTACCTCAACGCTTCACAGAGGCTGACCTTCATCAGTGGCCCTGCTCACAGCGCCAGCAACCCCACCAGCACTCACCACCGGACGGTGCACATCCCAGAATGCTCGCTCCTGGCTGTCAAGAATCTTCCTCTCTATCTTGTCTCTCTTCTTGTCAACCCTGTCAATGTTATAGGATATTTAAAAAGAAACAGTGTTGATGACAGCAATTTTAAATGCAAGAAGCATCCCATCACTTTTCCCTCTCTTCTCCCTTCAAAAAGCATGCAAAAAGAAAACCCCTCATCTCCAAAGGAACTTACTTTGCTTGTGCTTCAGCTTGCATAAAAATAAACTCCCATTTCCGAGCAAATGCTCGCTGTAGCCTGGCCAAACTCTCCTGAAAATATATCACAATTTTAGTGGGTTAGGTTGCAAGTTATTTGCTCTTAGCTTCTGACTTATCTTTCTCTCTTCCTCCCCACCAAGATGTAATACAAGTCATGATATTTTTCTCAGTGTAAATGTACTTTACTTATCTCAAATAAAGTTTTTGCTTGACCCCAAATGAGATGGAATACTTCTGAATGCCTTGACTGTTTCAGTTTTGAAACTCTGATAAAAAGGGTGGATGCAACTTCCAGCAAAAGATGGGATATCTGAAGCATTTTTATAGAACGGGTGCTGGCTGAGCAATTTTGAAATAATGCAAAGAAATATTCTTGTTTTGAAAATACCTAATACTGAAAGAGAACAGCTGTAATTTCCATACTCGATGATCCACATAACAATTGCCATCAGTCATCTATATCATCAAGTGGTTTCCCTTGACCAATTTTGGCTGCCATTTTTGGTAGTATAGGAATCTTCCAAACCCCCACAGTGATCCTCATTTAAAAGAATGCAGACTACAGTTCTTCACTACTGTAATCTTAACAAAATTCTTTCCTCCACTGATGTTGGAACATTTTCACTGTCTGTAACAGAGCTTTCCCAATCTCTCCCCAGCTGAAATGGCAACAGTATTCAGTCTGTAACATGGAGGCTGAGATTCTTCTCTTCCACCAAAAAGACCCCAGTTACCTTAATGCACTGCTTTTACTGAGACTAAATTAAAATTGATCGTAAACTTCCTAACAAAAAAATGTGTTGCTTTTACAGTAGTTCTGTGCATTGCAAATGCATCTCTATGCCATTCTTACTGAAAATAAAACTGCAGAGAGTGAAGAGGAGACTTTCTTGATCTTGTCAATATCACTAAAGTCTCTCATGGATTATATACTGAAGGGGAATTTTCTAAGGCATGTGAGCATAAAATTATGCATACCCTACAGTGCAGTACACTGAAGAACAAGTTTGTGCCAGAAGAAGCAATTAAGGGCATCAGCATGGTGCTGTGGCTGGTGCATGTGGTATGTTGAGGGGCCTGGCTGACCATCCTGCTCTTAGGTCACAGCAGCACAGCTGGACAGCTTTCAGTGCAGAGCCAGGGATGTTTGTGAATTTTATGTAGACATTCTCATAAAAAATTCAGGAACTTTTTGGGGGATAGAGATGGAATTCAAGACATCTCTCTCCTTATTGAATGCCATCCTCGTCAGCTAATCAAACTCCCTCTTTTTTAGGCTCTTCCTGGCCCGGCTTATCTTACTTTGCCTGAGGCACAGCACAATTGTCAGTGAGTGGGAAGTGCCTCTAGTCTGACCCTCTTTGTCTCTCATCTAGCTGATGGGAAAAGGCCCAAGTGTCAGCATCACTTTATAGAACGAGATTTATATTTCAATGTCTATCAAGTACTTTTGGAAATGTTGTCAGAGATCCTTCATTCAAACTTAAATGGTGTAGAGAACAATTGCTTTCAAACACTTATGGTGTATCTGGGATTTGCGAACAGTTATTCATGATCCTGGCATGGGGATCTCACCAGAGTAATATTAGAGATGAACTGAAATCTCAGCTTTTGTGCACTTAGCCTTCACTACAGTCTCTCAAACACCACACTAAGCACTGTTAGACCCACATGCCAGAAAATATGGATAACTAATAGATTTACACACTCAGTGCCTGTAGTTCTCATGCTTAACATTATTTCACAAGCTCATTAGGCCCAGCAGAGAAATCTACTTTTTGCCAAGTACTTACAGCTTCATAGTCTGCTAGCTCTAGCCTTGCTTTGTTTTGCATTGTCCGCTTGCAGAGGTAAACAGCTGGAACAGAATAAAATAACAGAGAATTTGCTACTATCTCACAAGCACAGCAGATCAGAAATCAAAAGGCTTCATCTCTGTTTTACTGCTAGATTTTTTTTTGTTTTGATTTCTCCCTCTACTCGAAAAAGCTTTAAATATGGGATCAATGCTACCAGTATTATAACTGAAATGATGGATCAGATACAAAGGTTCATTAAATAATAATAAAATCTGCTTTATGCAACAGACATCATATGCAAAATGCATGAGATACTCGAGGTCAGTTTTTTTTAATGACCAGGGAACTAGCACATAAAAGAAAAATAGCAAAAACATTTTACAAACTGTGTATCTATAAATCATAATGCATAAGAGTTTTAGCAGGAGCTGCTGCTGTATTAGTCAAACAAGTTTTTAAGAACACGAATACATGGTTTTATTTATTTTTATTCTATATTTAGTAATAGCAAACTTTCAGCCTAAGAAGATTTTAGCTAAAAAATAATTCCAGAAAAAATTCATGTCTTATACAGATTAGTCTGCTATAACCAATATTTAAAATAGAAAATAATGAGACCAAAAAATGAAAAAAAGCATATCATCTATTAGATATGAGAAAAAATATTCTTTCATTTATTTTCTAAATCCAAAAATCCTTCAGCAGACCTGTTCTGCCTCCACTTGATTCAGACAGAGCAGACTCTTTGCTAATAAAATGTTGAAGTACATTTCCAATAGACTTTATTTAGCAACAAATACTTCACAACAACTCTGAATATTTTACAGGTTCACCCACCAGTTATACAGTGAGTGCTGCACAACTCCTTATTGCACAACATTTACCCACTACATTACTTCAGGGCACCTTCTCATGTGTGAGATGAAGGAATCTTTTATCAGTGTAGGTAAGAAAACCTTAACATATCCGTTGTCTCTAACTTAGCAAAAAGAACCCATATTTGCTGGTTATGGTTAGGAACATTCCTGCTTCCTGACTGCCAGCTTGTCCACTACAGGAACAAAGAGAAATAACTTCACATAGGAACCTAACTCACAATCACTAGGAAGAAGGAAGTGCTTATCTTAGATATAGCTTTGATTATTAAGATAGTCAAACTAATTATAATTTACAATTCCACAGAAATATTTATTTCTGACAAGCCATCTGCAAATGCATGCAAACCCACTGAATGTTCTTTTAGCTGAATTGATTACAAGCACTTCTAAGAGCTTACAGGGGTTACTTGATGTAAAACAAAGTTATATTTTAATGCAATTTTTGTCTTTTTTTTCCCCTCCTCTTTTTGTGTGTGTTATCTGGTCTGTTTTCTTTCATAATATTTCACTTTCCACTCTCACAAGAAGCCATGGTCTCTTTCTCTATTCCTTGCACTCCCTCTGCTTCCAAAGCAGTTTCTGTGTCTGCAAAATGTACAGACAGATACACATCCATGTCACACACTAAGTATAGTAGACAGATAGTTTCTATAACCTCGGTTTCCATGCATTTTAATATTACTATACAGTTACATTAATGCTTTAGCATGCATGCTGAAATGTCATAAAAAGATGAGGGGATGAATTTTGGACCTTTTGTACCTAGGTGGCATTCACAATCCGTACAGTGGTGAGAGACTCTTGAGGAGAGGGATGATCTTTGTCATTTACCTGCTTTTACAGTGAACCATTTTCCCCTCTTCCTTCAAAATTGCTTATTTCATTGAACAAGAAAAAAAAACCCTAAACACATTAAAAATATTAGCAATAAAATACATACTTAATATAAATGCGTAGGCAATTCTGAGAAATCCAGGGGTCAAATTTTGTCTCATCCAACCAGTCTAATACCACCTGAGCAGAAATAAAACAAGCTCCCTGCTCCTACACTTGATTAAGCCCCTGCAAACCACATTCTCACAGTCCCAGTACAGGCACTTTTAGTTAGCTTAGCTCTTTCTTGAGTCCCACTGCAGGCAAATTTTGGGATTAGCATTTCCTGCTACCATCAACTAAAATTGTTGCTGCAGAAGTGGCTGACAGAAAAGCATCTTCAGACAACATATTTCAACACTGGCGAAACAACCACTAGGCCACCACGACCAGGAGAAATGAATTAGCTTGCCACACTATTAATTTGATACGGTGTCTAAGAAATCTCTTCCCTTCACTGTGTAACTCTACCAAAGTATTTTCTCTGCAGTATTCTTTTAATGACCGTCTTCGCTCTCAATCCATAGCAAATAGTCCATATAATAATGTTTGGTTTTCATTATGTGTGTAACTTAGCCAAGACTCAAAAAATCATGTTCATCCCTCAGACCTTTTATTTATCTGAAATATTCAAATCCCCTCCCCTTCAGGAGCCTAAAGGTTATAACACCTGTGCCTTGGATTCTTTATCTCAGAAATGTTTCTATGTGCCACTGTGGATAAGGCAGAATATGCCCAAGGAAGATTTAGTATAGTGGGAAGTATGACATATCCGCTAGCGTAGAGGAAAATAGTGCTGAAGGACATTCCTACTCTGCCTCAATTTATTGCCATTGTTATGTGCCAACAATTACATCCTTGTAAAAGTGCATGTTTGAGGCTTTATGTAGTAGCTAATTTTAGTGACATGAGAGGCTGGCAGCATCTCAGGAATTTGAGTTCACCAGTTTACACTCTCATTGTTGTATTCTTTGGCTTATCTGTAAAAAATTCACTAGCATGTTGGAAAGCAAGAAAAATGTGAAAATCATCCTCATTTTCAGCCAGACCATTTGAAGATACAGAGTAATGAGGTTTTGTTCTTCTACTTTTAGGGCAATGAGATTTGAAATATGGATACTCCCATCTTTCACAGGTACCACCCCTTTTCTGCACCAAATCTTGTGTGAAGTAACTGTGCTTGTCCAGCAGCCTGACTTTGATGATGTCAGTCAGTTTCTCTCTCAAAGCAGAGTTAGAAGTCCCCAGAAATTCAGCAAACGACAGTGTCTGCTTTTCTAATGCCACGTGTTGACAGTGGTTTTACAGCTTCATACAGAAGAACAATATGCAGGAAGGGTCTCCAACTCAAAGCTCCTTTTTTTTCTGTATATAGTTCTCTATTTATCTACCCCTCTAAGGTCCTGGTCAGGGACCAGTATACCAATGAGCTGTAATTGCCCTAAGCAGCCCATCCAGGGACTCCACTGGAGTGTCCTGTGCCCAGGAACTGTGCATAAGCCCAGATACCTCCCCTGGCACAGGCTCGAGCTATATCTCTAAACAGACCTGTAACTTACCAGCCCTGTAATTTGCCCTAGCTTCCCAGCCTGACCTTGGACCTTTCTGGTCAGTTAAGACTTTGTTGGTGAGGACCTTGCACTTGCCTACACTGTTGCCAACCTCAGTTCTTGCTTACCTTTCCTTGCAGAGCTTCCTGCTCTTTTTGCTCCCTGACAAGGGTGCTGAAAAATGCTTTCCATGGGGATGAATGATATGCAAGGAATGGGGTCTGAATTAATAACCTCAATTTGCTAAATATGGACTACCATAAACTCTTATTTTTAGAGCCAGTGTATTCTGATGGATTTTGCAATCAACATAATTGCCTCTACTGAAGTGAATTATATATTAGATGCTATAGCTTGTGCTTTAGAAGTGACTGATTACCAAGAGAAAACAGATTTGCCAATAATTTTAAAGGTCATATTAATATGTAATATTTCATAATGAATGATGGTCAGTGATGTTTATAAATGGGTATTTGAACAACAAACCAGTACTAAAACACACTTTGGTAGCTGAGCAGTAAATACAGACTACTCGATCTTGAAAATTCTGCTCAGGCATTCACAAAACGTGGGCAACATGAGAGTTTCAAGTGAGACTACAAAGTGTTTTAGTGAGAGTTGCCTGTGTTTTTCCTCCTGCAAGTTTTTAACAGTTAAACCCCAAAACCAACCAATTTTCATGTTTAGCTACCTTTGTTTTCTGTTTTTGACTGTTCACTTGCACTTGAAAACTCTTAAGAATTATAGAATCATAGAATCAACTGGGTTGGAAAAGACCTCTGAGATCATCAAATCCAACCCTTGATCCAACACTGCCATGGTTACTAGATCATGGCACTAAGTGCCACATTCAGTCTCATCTTAAAAACCTCCAGGGACAGTTCCCACTTCCCTGGGCAGCCCATTCCAATGTCTGATTACTCTCTTTGTAAAAAACTTTTTCCTAATATTCAACCTAAACCTCCCCTGGCACAGCTTGAGACCATGCCCTCTTGTCCTACTGCTGGTTGCCTGGGAGAAGAGACCGACGCCCAGTCAGCAGCGACCTCCTTTCAGGTAGTTGTAGAGAGTGATGAGGTCTACCCTGAGCCTCCTCTTCTCCAGACTAAACAAGCCCAGCTCCCTCAGCTGCTCCTCATAGGACTTGTGTTCGAGTTCCTTCACCACCCTTGTTGCTCTTCTCTGGACCTGCTCCAGCACCTCAATATCCTTCCTGAACTGAGGGGCCCAGAACTGGACACAGTACTCCAGGTACTCTAGGTTTTTTCTTTCAGTAAGATCCTAGAGACTATGACAGGCTTCATTCTATACTCCAGAAACTGGACTGAGTACATATTATTTTACACATCCCAGAACTTTCACCCAAGGCTTACATTGGGGAATTTTATCTTGTTGCTAAATGGGCTAAACCTTCCCTCTCACCGCAGCGGAAAAAAGCCACAGCTAAATTCAATGGAAGTACAACTGGGCCTCTGAAGACCACAGATTATTCCACCTACACATCCACCACCACGTACACAAACTTAAACTCCTTACATAATTGTCCCAGTGCCAGTGGTGTTAGAGCTTGATTCGCACCAGATGGTGGGCGTGCTTTCAGTGAACACTCATTGTCTCCACTGAGGCCAGGGTACATTTATATACTCTCTGTGAGTCAAAATTCTGATTTCAGACCCAGTGTGTATAACCCTAGCCCCTATCTAAAGAGCAAAGAAAATAGGAAAGCACTGCAAGGTCTAAGGGTTTCAAAGTGCCCTGTCATCAGACAGTTCTCCCTTTACATTCAAGTACCTGCATCAGATGGAGAATTACAGGACAATCAGCACAAAACATGACTGCAGAATGTAAAGCATGAAATTAACTATCTTATTTAAACATTGAAATTTCTAGGGCTATTTATGCCATCTTTAGGTCACATCTGCTTTTACTCGATAGCAAAAAAAAGTTTTTCTCTTTGCAACAGCTAGTGAGTTTCACTTAGTCTTAAAAAAACTATGACAATTCTGGGGTGGACAAAGGAGTCACCAATCAGTGTCATGTATCTATAGAAGACCTACAATCTTTAGTAAATGCTAATAACTTTAAGTTAGAAGGAAGATCATGGTGCTTATGTGCCCTAAATTGCCAAATGGTCAAAACCATAACTTCTGAAACACTCCTCCGTTCCCTACTTTTTAGTCTTTGACCATACTCTATAACACTTAAGGAAAACAATTGATTATAGATTTACATAAGCTTGTTTACATAAACCAAGGGCAATAAAGAAAGCCAATTTCAAACTATAAAAGAGCTTAAGAATTAGAAAAAGGCAAATTCATCTTCATCACACAAAAGTTCCCAGATGACAATGGCCTGGGAAAATCCTTCAGGGTGCCAAAAACAGATATGGAAGAAAAGTCACCCAAGCTAGATGAACTCTAGGATCAGATAAAGAATATCAAGTTGTCAAATGTAATTTAAGCTTGCATCCATTGCATTATTTAATGCTTATTGATATTATCATAATGCTTTCAATTTGCCATTAGGGTTACAGTTTTGGAGAGTCAGAAAGCCTACAGCTCCAGGAACACTGGAGCTGGAAAAAGCACGTGAAGTAGAATATGGCAGGGCACCAACATTGCTACCTCCATACCCTTCTAATCTGGGCCACTCATGGTGATGGGATGAGGGGAAACCACATGAGGAAGTGCTGAGGTCACTTGGATGTTCAGCCTGGAGAAGAGGAGGGTGAAGGGGGATGTCATCGTGGTCCATAACTTCCTCATGACAGGAAACAGAGGGGCAGGCACTGATCTCCTCTCTCTGGTGACCAGTGGCAGGACCCGAGGGAATGGCCTTAAGTTGTGTCACGGGAAGTTTAGGTTGGACATCAGGAACAGATTCTTCGCAAGAGGGTGGTTGGGCACTGGAACAAGCTCCACAGGGAAGTGGTCACAGCACCAAGCCTGACAGAGTTAATTCAAGCAGCCTTTGGACAAGGCTCTCAGGGAGATGGTGTGATTCTTGGAGTGGTCCTGTGCAGGGCCAGGAGCTGGACTTTAATGATTTCTGTGATTCCCTTCCAACTCAGGATATGTTATGATACCTATTTAGTTTACTCAGCATGGTAATTTGAAAGCAATTCTGAAAATTCTGAGTTATGTTTATGAATCTCAGAATTCTGATAAGAAATTTTATTTCTGTTTATAGGGGACCTAGATGCAGATTATCAGTGCTTTTAAAATAATGCTGTAAAAACATATACTTGGGTCAGTTACCTTTTCACATGTGTGTATACGAATGCATTGGTCAAATGTATTTTCCATGCTCCACATATTATAGGAATAAGTTATACATTCATGGAAAGAAAAATTCAGGTAAGCACAAAACTGAAGTGGTGAGATGACAGGAAAGCATTTTCAGGATGTCTCCTGGTTACAGAGCCCTCACTGCAGTGGTTTGTCAATGTCAGAATTAACAAGAATCAGAACAAAATTCAGGACATGGTTGTTGAAGTGAGACTTTCATTTTGTCATTTGTATGACAGAAATAACTCCTAATGAGTGAATTATGTATCTCTGTGGAGAAATATAACGGTATACAAATTCAGAGTGGGGAAAAAGTACTGTAGGTGACCTCTTCCATCTTTCTGCCAATACAAGTACCTTTCCTAAAGCTCATTTGATTCAGATATGCCCAGATCTCAAAGCAAAGTCACTCACATAACGGATCATAACCTAGTCTTAGCAACAACTAACTGACACTATCTTCTTAAATTCCTCCTTATTCTCATGGTATAAATTTTAACAACTGCTACTCTGTTACCAGTTTTGCCCCAAGCTGTTGACTCATAGTTATGGGTTAATTTCCAGAGATGCTGAGCACATGCAGTGTTCTAGAAGAGTTCAGGTAAGCAATAGAACTCCATATTTCTCAAATACAAATTGCTTACTAATAAGCTGTTGCCAAGGAAATCCTCCCCAAGCATTTGGGCAAAGAAAATATGTAATGCATTCTCTGTATAGTTCTCCTTCCAGACAGTTACTCCATGGTATAGGGTACAACAAGACAAAAGAGAGAGAAAATGCCTGGACTTATCAAATTTCCATAGAGGGATTTGAGGCTAGGCATATAAAATAAGTAGACAAAAAACTCTAAAGAGAAAATTATATGAAAATTTTCCATATGTGAAAAACATGATATGTGATTGCAGTTACATTTTATGCATTAGGTACTTTTCAGCATGACTGCAAGTCTGGGAGAGAAGAGGGACATGAGCCAGGTGTGATGGCTCATGTTTTGAACAGAGCAGCAGAGGCTGAACACAGAGAGGTCTCTGTCAGATTACTTTTAAGTGATAAGAAGGTATCATTAGGAAGGAAGTTTTGTTCAGACTGACTTGCTAGCTGATTATCAAGTAACTTTAATAAGGAAAGAATTGTGCTTTCATACAAATGAGACAATAGCTTTGACACAGCTAAAGTAAATGGTTTCCTTATCTTACTGTAGCCCAGGCTGGAAAACAAAGTCATGACTGACTAAAGAACTGCAGGACTTATCCAGACAGGTATCTTACATTTTTAAAGGGAGCAATTAAACAAGACTTACCTCGTCTCACCCCCGTTATTGCTCTAATTCTCTAGGAGAGTGTCTTTATATTACATGACTTTACCAGGAAGGCTACTGAAAATATGTTACATTTTCAAAACTTGCCTTTCTTCAGAGCAGCAAAATTTAAGAATTTGCATTGAATATATAGAAAAATAGTCTCATTTAGTATCATTTAAAATTCATGTGGTCATATGATTTTAAAATCATGTTGCATTATCAGTTATTTACTGTGTTCTCCATAACTTACCAAGATTCTGCAGTACTCCTCCATTTTTAACTCATATGGGAGAAATGCACACCAGTAAAATTACAAGATTCAAACAACATCCTGTTGCAAATATATAGATGCAGTGGACATTTGTCTTCCAGTATGAGTCCAAACCTTCTTATGACTGTGACTGTGGAACTTTCTAAATTTAATTCTTTCTCTCCTTTGAACATACTTCTATTTTTTTTTAATATGCAGTTAACTGTAGGAAAAGGTCTGTATGTCACAGATACTTTTGAGTCTAACCGTCAACAAAAGTTCACTAGAGTAAATGAGTAAAAAATACTTATTCTTCATATCTTATTTATCTGAAATTCTTATAAGCGTCTCACATTGTCACAACTCTGTTAAATTGTTTCCTTAGGCTCGAGCTTAAGGAACAAAAAGAAAAAAACAAAATAATTGATATTTTGTTGTGAATGGAGATTCTCCCTAACCTTTCATATTTTTTACTTATTCAAAAAAAAGAGAATAGTAAGGGACTTAAATCTGCAAATTTGCAACAACTTTGGGTCACTAAACCTCCAGAGAACCTGACAGGTCCCATGAGAACTGAGGCTAAAGGTATCTGGAATAATTATTAATTATTTAATTAATTCTTAATTACATGACCTGGTTATAATATGCGAGAAAAAAATAATCTGCCAGTTATAAAATTACATCTGTAAGAAAAGAGAACATAATTATGGGTAGGCCTCATGCTTAGCCATTAGCTGTGCTCATTTCAAGAGCTAGTTTTCCTGAATTGAGATCCAATTCTATTTGTCACAAAACCAAATCATAATTCAGCAACAAGACTTAACTCACAGGAAAAACAAAGTGATTTGAACTACACTCGCCTTAATAATAATTGTTATTATTATTATTGTTATTACTTATTTTCACTAATAAAATCCAATTGAAGCCAATGGGATTCTACACAGAACAACATGTCCTGCCTGGGTGGACTACAAGACATATGGCAAGAAAGTGGGTATCTTCAACAGATGGAACCTAAGAACCTGCCTTTGCAAAAATTATTTGAAATTTGAGGCATCTCTCAACAACCCTTCAAGTGTGATTTTCAAGGAAAAGGAGAGAGGTTTTTCAGCACTTTATGAAAATTAGAAGTTTTTAGTAACCTCCAAATGATCACACTCAATACTTTGAAAGTTACAATGAAAAGGCTACTTGATTCCATTTTGACATAAAGTAAATTAATCCAAGCCCTCTTTTTTGCCACAAAGACATAGCATTGCACTACAGCTTTATTATGAGAATGGATCTGCAGTTTTTTGACATTTTGGAAGATTCTGTTTTCATGTCTTTTTTATTAATATTTTCTTCAGATAAATATTTCTTTTAAGAAAAATATTTGATATTAAAAGCTCACTCACAACAAATTATATTTTAGAGAAAATATTAACGAATTATACAAAGATATAAAGATTATTTGTTTCTTAGTTACCTCTGATAGCAAACTAACACACAGTATCTCAATTTCATTTAATTTCTTGTTTAAGATAAATTATTTTCCTAGTAGTATGCTATGTTCTGGACAGTAGCCCAGCTACGAGAGAGTAATGATGAATTGTTGGGATTAATTTTTAAATTAAAGTAAAATTCTAGTGTGTTTAGAAAGGCTTTTAAAATTAGGTTAATGCCAAAGAAAGTGGTTTGCTTTGTTAAAAACATTGATAAAGGAAAATTACAGAGAAAGTCTACTTTTTGCTGTTATTGAGAGACTTCTAATGCCTGCCACACTCATTAGCTTTATAGGGTTCAGTTTCAAGGTTGTTCAGGACAAGTCCATAAAATTGGGAGCACTGCACAGCACTGTAATGATAAGTATGAAATGCATTTGCATATCTGTAATAACATAAATTCTATTTACTACACTTTCGAGGAAGTAGCAATTACTGTGAAAATCTACAGAACATCTTTGAGGCGTATTTGAGGTGAAATTTATCCTTTAATGTTCTCAATTTGTTTCAAACCTACTTTATTTTTGTTTCTTAAATATTGTCTGATTATCCTGTAATCCTCTGATCACTATTGTTTACAAAGCAAATGATAATTTCTGGGACTGGGAAGATGCTAACCTAATAAAAACACTATTGAAGAGTTTGTTTTCCTGCAAATGCTCTAGCATTATTCAGTTTGGTGACACACAGCCACCTTAGGTAGCTCTAGTGCAATGCTCTGGCCCTGTTGGGTGGGGAAGTTGCAGTGTGTTTCTTAGAGGATTGCACTTTTAGCTCATGACTTGGAGCAATGAGATGGCAGGGTTGGGAATTCTCCCCTCTGCAACAGAAGATCTTAAATTCATCAACTGGAACGTATTTTAATCTCAAAAGTTCTCAAATGAGTAAATTTACTGTTCAACAAAGGCATCTCCCCGCATGATGAAGAAACTGATTCCAAGTTTAATTCTGTATTCCTGGCATGCCAAAACTGAACAGATTATACAAGATTTCTATTCACTGACTGAGGTACATAATTCATTTACCAATCCACTGATCAGCTGTCACTAGAAAGTGTCTCCTACTTTAGACTAAAGGATTTTAATAGAAACTTTCTCATCCTGATCTCAAACCTTTTAAGCATATAATTATTTATTAAAATCCCCCTGGTAATGTGATACACATTACTGCTGAACAACTCAATGACTCTTAAAACCATAGTAAATTACTTGCTGATCTTTACCGTATTAGGAGATTCTATTCAGTAAATCAAGCATTTCTTCTTCAGTGACTCATATGGAGTGGCTAAGTACAAAGGTATGGTATGAATTACTCCTCCTTGGTAGCTTTCAACAACTATCTACTGGATATCTTCAAATATCAGTATTTTTTTTTTAAAAAATAACATTTTTCTACTTCTACAGGATGAGAAAACTGTCACATTTTCAAACTCTAGCTTGAAGGCACTCAGCTCTGCTGAGAGTCTCAGCTTGAAATTGTTTTATTTAGCAATTTATTTGAAATGAAACTGTGTCTGCTCCAAAAAGTAAGGAAACTTCTGTTGTAACCATCCATCCCTGAGGTCCTCAGCTCCCAAAGGCTGAGAAAGAATCCATGTTACAAGTGAACACTCATCTAAATTTCTGAAAAACTGTAAAAAGAGACTTTCAAAGTTTGAGGTTTTGAAAACATAAACTACCATGTACATGCTCAGTTACCTAAATAAATGACGTAGATTAGAATTACAGTCTGGATTAGAGTGAACAGGATTCACTTGCTTTAAAAATTAAGTCACTATTTGATATAGAGAAGCACCTAATTTTGTTATAATTTTTAATGATTTTTTTCTAATACATTACTACTTATTATCTTCACATTTTGCTGTCAGTAATTACAGTATATAATTTATTAAGAAGTCCTCAAGACACAGGCAACTAAACAAGGTATTTTCTAATATAGTTCATATTAGAACCATATTAGTTTTCATAATAGTTTTCTACATGGTCTATATCTGAAATAAGATTTCCAAACTACGCATAACTTTGGGTCTGAATCTGAGAATAACCATTGCACAACCATCAATAAAGTGTATACTGCTTCACTGAGATTTTTGTCACTGTAAATAATTATACTTGCTGGAGCAAACAGAATATGTAAATGGTAAGGTAGATTTTGATGAGTTTTGGATTTAGGTTTTTTTAAACTTTTCTCCTCAGATCGACTCCAAAATCTGACTTTGTTAAACTTCTGATAAAATTTCGAAAAGGTAACAATACATTCACTTCAATATCAGCAGCTCTTGCACAGGAAGTACATGACATATAATTATGTTTTAAACATTGGGATGTTTAAACAAGACAGACTGCAACGACACGTTCATTCATATAACACATAAATTCCAAAAGAAATAGGAAAGATTTCTACACTGACCATAGTCTGTGTTTTCCGGCTCCCAACAATTTGATGGCCAAAAATAGGGTGTCTGTAGACAAAAAAAAAGTCGGTAACTCAAGTTAGACAATGCAAGAATTATACAGTCCTTGGATTGATACTGGTTTTCAGAATCAATTTATATTTACAGTAGATCTATTACACTGTTGACAATTTTGAAGTAGGCATCAAACCAGAAAATTACTATTGTACACTTGTTTTTTACACTACTATCAGAATGACACTGGAGCAGAAGAACAAAGTATTCTTTTTATTCTCAAAGTTAGAGGAACAAAACCCACAAGGTTAGGTACCGAGATTACATTTTCCCTAGAAACACACCTCTCACATGTCCTGAAGAATCAGTTTTAGAAGGTGTAAAGACAGAAGATCCTTTGAGGTTCATTCAGTTTTTGGTTTTGGAGAGTTTTCATTAGTATAGATTAGTAATCAATACACTTTCCTAAGAGTTATTTGTTTAAAAATGCCACTAAAGTTACCACAGTCTAATTTTTTCTAATTGTTTACCAATTATGATTTAAAATTCTTTTTAGGAGAAAGAAAATAGAAGTACCAGCAATTACTGCAACACTGTCCTTATAAAAACTGTGCTAAATACATTGTTAAAATAATTCACTTCCAACAAATAAAAAGTATAAGACTATATAGGCATTTTTCAAACAAATAACTTAATTTTTAAAATAGTAATTTTTTGTTAAAATGAAAATAATGACAGTAGTTTTCATAACACATCATCCCTGTATGGGCTATTCACTTAAAAGTTGGACTCAATGACCCTTGTGGGTCCCTTCCAGGTTGGAATATTCTGTGATCAATTGACTAATCTGTGTATACTTACATAACACATAGATACAGAGAGTTTCACAATATTTGAGCAGTTGAATTAAACTCATTAAATGTGTGGACCGGTTTGAGTGGTATTTAAAAACCCAAGTGCTTCTTTAGGAAAAATTTCTGCTTTACTTTATTTTTTCTCAAAGAGCTCCCAGCTGCCCACTTCCCTCAATATTGTTTTAATGCTAATCTGGAAACCAACAGGGCTGAAGTGGTACAGTGGCACATTCACAGCTGTCAAATTAAATATATATTGTGAAAAATCTTTTGCTATTGTGACATTGACCCATCAACCTTAATAGAAGCAATTTAGAATGTGCTATTTAGCAAGCAACAGCAATGAGCTGAAGGGTAAAAAAGGAACTGACTTCAAAGGCTGAGATGTGTTTCTTGCAAATTGTTTTGTACTTTGTAAGGAGCAAGAATAAGTAATTCTCTGATAAATGACTCCTTCACAGTACCACTAAAATCAAAGTGGCCAGTAGAAGCGTATATAAGCTCAAATGGAAAAAGGGGAGGAACCTCTAAAGAATGACTTGCAGTACTCAGTGAATTTTGAAGCAAGGAGCTATAAAATTAATTTAACACATGTTAATGTGAGCCATATAAAGCAAAAAGTCACATCATTGAAATACAGAGTTTACAAATTCAGAAAGGGAGAACAGTCCTTCCTTAGTGGTATGACGTGAATCTTGGGAGAGGCCCAGGAAGGAAAGCACAGCTATATAATTTTTTGGCTAACAGTAACTTTAACCTTTGTTTACAGGTTCAAGATGAGCTTCTGAAAAAAACTATGAAGGGAGGGTTACTAAATACATAGAAACCATATCCGCTCAGGCAGTGTCTCAGCTGAAACTCTTCCAGTTGTGGATATACTTGCTGCAAAATCCATATTAAAACTCCTCATGCATACTTAGGATTTCTTTTGACAAATTACATATACTCCATCCCAGCTGAGATTAAAAAATAAATTCCATCTTCTGATTTAGAGAAAATCACAAAATTGCTTCCAGCATTCATTTCCCATAAGGCTATGAGGAAACACTATATATTCATGACTACATGTTAATGATGTTAGAGGAAGACTGTTGTTTCATACATAAATGAAAAGCTACACCCAGACAGCGTATTGTTTTCAGTATTTAGTTAAAATAACACATTTAACTTCTATTGGAATTTGCACTTCAGTGGTGAAGGCAGCGTGAGCACTAAACACAATATGAGAAAGGGAACATGATCTTCAGTGTTGTGAAATATTGTCACCTTAGCTCACAAGGAGGCAGAGATGGCCAAGGCTTTTCTGAAGGATAAAAAGAGGCACCCTAATGTCAGAACCTGCTTCTAGCAGAAAGACTCCGTTCAGACCAACATTGAGAAATGTAAAAACGCACCATGGACACTTTTTTCTTTCCAAAGGTGAACAAACCTTATGAAGGAACAGACAAAATAGATTTTATTCCATTAGAGAATACCTGACCAACACTTTGCAGGTGTGTAGTAGTTGGAGTGAAAGTGACTGTAGCATGAGACTGGTATTCTGCAAAGACAAGCACAGCAGCATGAGGGCCAGCAGGCTCAGAAAACAGGCAGAGGAGATCTCCTGGGAAAGTAATCAAGGAAGAGAGAGGGATGGGAGATGGCAGTTTTTGAAAGAGACTGTATAAAATGTCTGAGTATCTCTGGAGAGAAAGTGCAGAGACAGATCAGCGTAACCACACTGGCAATTTCCAATGAACTAAATGTGGAAAAGAGATCATGGAAAAAGCATAAAATAATGCTACTAAGGACAAGTCTAAGCCTCCCCGTGCCAGGGAGATAAAAGCAGAAAAGTTAAAACAGACCATGAGTTTTAATTAGCAAAGCACATGATAAGCCATATTAAAAGGTTTCAATAATGTGTGATAAGGTAAGCCAAAAAGAAACCCCAGTAAAAGACAAACATTACAATATGAGAAAGGGGTTCAAATAACAGCTACTACAGATAAGTTCAGAAAATTATTAAATGCTTTCTTTGTTTGAGTCTCCAGAAGGAGGGAGAGACTGTGGTCAGATAAAGGTCTTTGTGCCCGGGGAATGACGCGCAGGCATGAGCTCTCCTTTCTAATGCTCTGAACTGGCCATGCACAAGCTGCCTCTGAACTGCAGGCCATGACCCTGCCTTCCTGGTGCTCGGATGCATTTAATGGGACTTGCTGAGAAGCACAGCTCATCAGCTCGGGCACTGCAACATGGCCAGAGCTGGCCTCCAGCCAGCTGGCTCCCAGAGGGAACAAAGTTCAAATCTGCCTGCAATCAGCTCTGTGAACATGCCCAAAATTAATTTGGACATGAAGATAAAACTACAGGGCAAAGCACAGGGCAAAAAAAAAAAAAACAGGAAGGGGAATATTTTTATGAGGTCAGACAGTTCAGGTTAGAACGCTGATGAAATTCAGCACAGAATACTTAAGGATTTATTGTGCTTTCATGTGGGTAAACTGTGTTTATTTATGAAAAAGCAAAAAAAGCCTGACCAAACTAAAAAAACCCTCCTAGTTCCTCAGTACTGTGATTTATATGCATGTGTAAATACTATGATGAAATTCTTGCTCCGATTATTTTCTTCTCTGTCTCCAACCCTATAGCAACTATTATTTAACTGATGATAGTTATCAAAAGTGTTGAATTATCTGCATGATGTTTAAAGGGGCTCAAGTTACCTGAAGGGCAAGTTATAAATGGAAAAAATATTCCTTTGAGTAACCTTTGAAACATGGGCAGTTTTTTTTAAAAACAAACTAAAATCACATAAGACAGAGGAGCTTCAGAAGACTACAGCAAGGGGAAGAACTACCTTTTCCAGAAAAGGGGGAAAGATGAAATTTTCTGTTTTATAATCTTTCTAGATCTACTGTCTAGATTGAATAATTGTAATACACTATCTATTTTTAATCTTTAAAAGCTAAAGTTTACTAATACTTGGATTTTTCAAAAAGAGTGTTAAACCCCTACTAGATGACAAATTAACAGTAGATGCTATGTATTTTGACCAAGGCAAAGTCCTACATTACTTTCTTACCAGCAAGTAAAGATTTATGTTATCACCCTAAGATATGTGCTCAAAAGCAGCTACAGCTGCTGATAAAGTTGCACTCAGAGTAGATATCTATTATTCGCTTTCATAGCAGGAAAGGCATTGATGTGTGCAGAGACAAGGAAAATTCTCCTAAAACCAGGCACAAGAAATAGGGATAAGGGACAAGATTAAGACTTAAAGTGAAAAAAAGTCCAAAGCATCAAGAAAAAAAAAAAAACTTTAAAAAAACATAGACACCGAAAAAAAAGCATGACACAAAAATCAGTTTCCGATTAAAGGATATTTTTCGATGCTGTGATTGTATAGAAAAAAGCACCAGCAATAAACGGGTGTGTAGTTAACATGACTGATGTTTTTCTGAAGGAATATTCCACATTTTCTTCCCTAATTGTTTGGTATCAACAGTCATAAAGTTCTAGTCTAAATCTGAAGTTTACTTTGTCCTTTGTTATAGACCTCAAACAGTTTAAACACATAACGTGTGACTATAATGTATGTTTGTTTCCACTTCTGTTTCAAAAGTCTCCACACAATTTCACACTCCAGATATTTAACAATCCCTTAGAATTTGCTGACGAAGTCATCCATGAAGAACTGGGGGAGAATGATTTGCCTTGCTCAACACAGAAAGATTAGGAAGATAGAACAGTTTGATGAGAAGATCCCTGGTCTCATGGAATGAGGTCAGAAATGCAAATAGGAGGCATGTGCAAAAGAGAAAGCTGCCTGTTCTCATCTGATCTATTAAAAAAATTCCACAGCAATGCAGAGAGGCTCTGCATTATAAATTACCTTCTCTATAGCTGGACTACGCAAATAAAGCTCGGTTCAATTATTTGTTACAAATCACATATGCCAAGTACACAGTAGAAGAATTAGAACATCCCCTGCAATATCATATATTCCTATGGCACAAATATTACACAATCTGTGGGCCTTGTTTCATGATCTAGAAGTCCATAAGTGAAGATTTTATCCAGGACAGCTATGAATTTGGCATAACGTGTTGTACCACAACACCACCACTTTCAAAGAGAAGATTATGAAATACCATGGGTGTTGGGGTTTTTTTGTGAAATATAGAAAACCTGAAGGAATTATCACACTTAAGAATTTTACTTTTCCTCAGAAGGAGGAATACTCCATGACGGAGTATTAAACAGGGAACATTTGTCATTTTGCCATGACATCCCACTTATAGCTGAAGGAAGGTGGGTGGTAGAACGGTTTGGGGAAAGTCAAGTACTGTTTATCAGCCCAGGTAGAAATAATGCTGCCAATTTTTATCAGTACACTTTTGAGGCACTTTGTTTAATTGTAGATGTAATTTGAATCAGCAGTCAGGACAAGTCAGAAGCTAAAGAAATAAGGCTTAACTAGCACTGCAGATGTAATTGTGGAGACATTTAAGCCTTTGGAACAAAACAGGCTGTTACAAGGATCTTTCTGCCATTGACAGAAAACTGATTTTGTACACACAAACGCATACTGGTTCTCTTGCATTATACATTAGTATCATTAAGTAAACCTAGCCTTGGAAATCCATAATTCTCCTGTTAATAAAGTCATATGAAACAAAATCTTGTAATATAGCACATATTCCACAATAAACAAATTGGCATGCAGTGGCTGCTAAGCATCATAAGCAATCCTGTGATAAAGCAAATAGATCTGCCTTGGCTCTACCACAAAATCAATCAATAATAATATCTGAGCTAATGAAACATCCACTTGTAAAAATCAGTGTTTCCCACAGCTTTTATAAAACATGATTAATTTCTATGCATTAAACTGTATTACAGAGGAGGGAAATCATTAAGCACCTTTCAGCTACCCCTCGTTGATAGTAATAAGAAAAGAGTTGTTGTCTCTGAAGCTGTTCCACTCCATGGAATTTTTTAAAATCCAATTACTTGGATGGGAGAGGAATATTCAAATCACTTATAAACCCTTGCATATTACTGCTATTCTTCTCACAGGCAACAGGGAGCCTTTATAAACAGCTGAAATCAAGTCTTTGCTGAAAAGTAGTTATGCACAATCTCAAATGCTTTGCATGACGGATGGCAAAATTCATGGGCATTCTGTTTTAAATTAATTGCAGTTGACACAAATGATCTCTGGTAAAGGAAAATGGTAAGATTGCTAGTCTAGCACTGTCAAGCCCATAGAGGAAGGACGCCAGCAAGTAGTGCTCCATGGTTAGCTCAAAATCCTTAAAAAAAGAGTTTTAGAAACAAAATTTTGACTCTGTGACTTCTCTTTTCTAATCTGAAAAGGGGATGAGCATGGAAAGCAGTGTGGGGGAAAGTGTGTTTGCCTAAGGAGTTAATAAAGAAAAAAGGGCACTGATGAGGAAGTCAGAAAGACATGTGGATTTGAAATATTTTTCCCTCTGAAACCTAAACAGCACCTGTATATGCTGTATTTTCTCTTCAGCCTAAGCTGAAGAGAAAATGAATTAGTCATTGCACCTGCAATTGCCAAAGAAAATCTGCCAAATGCTGAATAAGATAACCTTTTCCTTTTTTATTTCTAAAATCTGGCTTCCAATAAAATCCTTCCCTCAAGGCACAGTAGATGATCCAGCAAGGCTCTGGAGAGTGGTTGAAGAGCTGTGATGTTCAGCCACAGAATCAGTACTCAGAATGGCCAGAGGCTGGCTCAGGACTGAGCCAAGAGGTAGCTAGGCAGGTAAGGATGACTCAAAGAGATGCATAAAGCAATGTCATTCCACTTGAAACATGAAGATCCACAACACTTCACACTCTAAGCTATTTTGCAGCAAAGACACTTCAAGATCCTTGCAGTAATTGCTATATAATTCTAGCCCCAATTCAGGCACAGGAAAAGAAAGCCAGTGAGGTTAAAAGCATTTGCCAAGAAAGTGGTCCCAGTGGTAGAACAGGAAAAGATATCACAGTCCAAACCTTCATCTCGCCGAGGTCCATGAGTTTTGCTGCTATCTTCATCAGACTCATGCTTTCACAAGAAAGTGTTCCCATTTTCACACTTTTTCTCAGTTATTTGTGCCTTTCATCTTCAAAGTTACAAAACAACAGCAAAACCTAACCCTCATCTCTGAAAATTAATTTATTAAATGGAAGTGTGATTGTCACTAATCTCATGTATCCTAGAAGTTTGTTTAAAGCCAAAAGATATTAGGAAGATTATATTTCATTATTAACATTGAGACACTTAGTATGCATTTGGAACTTGTAGAGGAAATCAACATATTTTTCCTGGGATGCTATTGCAGGAGCTTACCAGCTGAGAGGGCAAGTCAGGTATTCCTCACCGGGACAAATATACGTGGACACAGATGAAATGTCTCAATGGGTAATCCCTGGCCCAGGGACAATCTAAGGTGCAGCTTGCTTTTCTTATTTGGGCCCCTCATATCTATTTACTCTCAGGTAGAAGAAGGTGGTTAGAAGGTATTCAGCTCCTTCTTTGGTCCCAGGCTTAAATTAATAGGAAAAGGCAATGCAGCTTTTCTCATTTTCCTTATTGAGACTAATAAAAAAAGTCATCTCTTAATAAGGCAATTAATATTTACATCCATCTCCTTTGAATTAAATTGATATCACATAAACTAACCTAATTAACACCTGAGAAGGTCAAAGAATCATCCAGAATTATTTATTTTATTTCATATTATTTAAAAAAGCAGATGTAACTATACTCTTGCCTCCTGATGGCAAGAGTAATAACTGAAAAAGTATAATTTTTGCCTGGAAAAGGGCATTTGCCCAAATGAAGCAAAAAATCTTCACTGCTTTTACCTATTTCTATACAAAAGAAGGTTGTTTAAAACAAACTGAATGTAATACTATCAGGAGGGAATGTGTCACCCTTTGGAAAACAAAACATGAAGTGCATGGAGAACATTATTACAGCTAGTCTGTTTTTTGTAGGACAGTTCTTTAAATTGCAGAGATTTCTCTGCAGGGATGGCTTCTGAACTTTTCAATGCTGGCAGGTGCACAGTTTTCTCTTTCTATTAAAATATCCAGAAATCTTAGAATCCTGTCCAATACTCAGAGGGTACCATTTCCAAAGCACCTGAACATCTGTTCTAGTGCAAAATTCACACATTTGCAGACAAACTTTCCTCCCAATTGACTATGCTGTCTTCATCTTCCAATTTAACAGCTTCAGTAACAGATTTTATAAAAGCCTTACTTTGGTGGGGAACATGGAGTTGTAATCATATGAATTTTGCTGTTATAACTCTAGTTAACAGTATGACACCACTATGAATTTTTTCTCATGCCATACATTGACAGCTAAAATTGCATTGTTTTATCATTGTTAGCGTAGGAATAGCAATGCAAAAGGTACCGCAGAACAGCAAACAACACTGCAGATACAGACTGAGCAACACTCGAGGAAAGCCATCTTATTTCATACATGTTTGTCAAACAGGCGCCGAATTCTTAACTTATATAAATAAACTGATAAAGTTTACAGTCTGGCCCTCACTGAAGCTTCATGTCCAAACATGTAGGCTCTAGATCTCTCTGAGGAAAGCTCACAGCGGTGTAGCTGCAGCAGTCTCAGTGGTTCACAGTGCAGCTAATTCTAGCCTGTACTTTCCTTCAGTTGAACTATCATGCCACCAGAGGTGCTTATTTCCCATGCTTGAGATAGAAGCAGGCCAGCAGCTGAACAGAATTCAAAGGCTAGCACTCCTATGAGTAAGTACTATGCTCTGCAAAATTAAGTCCTTGGATACTTTGTCCTTCTGACCTCTGCTTATGCAGAGACAAGCCAGCAAGCGGAGCCTCAATCACTCCATGATTCCTTTCCATTTACCTCACCAATAAGCCCCTTAAGTCATGTGCCATCTCTCTTCTTTATACTGAATACTGAGAAGAATGAAGCCCTATGAGCTTAAAATAAACCTTTTCCTTCAAATACTCTCACCAGGATCAAAGGTAGCTGTGGATCTAGGGGAGGAGGCTTGGAATGACAGCTCTTTGTACTACCCATATCCACATCTAACTTTCCATTCTGCTGAAGGTCAAGTTTTTTGCACTGTATGACTCACAGGATCTAAATATGAAAATATGATAATATTGTTTGCAGGTATGCAATAATAATTCTCTTTCTTGCCAGACTGTGATGGGTGTATTCATGCAAAGATTCTGGTTTAAAAAAATATTACGAGTCATTCTCTTCCCTTATGTGGATCTATAGAACTTAAGCCAAAATATTGATGAAAGTATTGTACAGTGATTAATATAATACAATGTCTGAGACTATGATTGGCCCCCAATGTATCACAGTTCTCTTCTGAATTTTAAAGACCACAGTCTTAGTTTTATTTTATTCCTGATCGTTCCTTATTTAAACAATCTTTAAGACATAGTTTATTGTCTTGAAGACAATAGATTTTGCTCTATCAGATATTACTATTCTGTATTTAACACAGTTAGAAGTAACAAAGCAGAATTACCAAACTCAATTTCATAGTGATAATCATCATACCATTTCAAAGCAATAAATACCTAGGGAAGATCTTGGACCAGCTGTTGGTGATACTTACCAGAAGGATCACCTAATAGGAAGAGCAATACAGAACAAAACCACCATTGCCAAAGGTGGCACATGGCAAGCAAATTCCTTCTTTAGAATACATAATCTGCCATCATATTTGCTTCAGGTCACTGGCAGTATTGTTCTTCAAAATTCTAGCCTGCTATTCATTATTAGAAAAAAAAACCACTCCTGCTCCCAGGCCCTCAGTTTGAAATCTAATATAATAAAACACAACTATGTAGGTATCTGAATAATATACTTGTAATTATAGGCATACACATACATACATACATACATACATACATATAAATACTTCCAGCTTGTTCTGAAGCATCTGCATGTTTGTTTTATGCAACGGGACAGACAGATCAATGTAAAAATGTGTCTGCACTTGTTAGAAGAATACTCACTGCTCCAATACTATTCAGTCACCAGTAAGGAAATCCTCATATAAGAAGGAAAATAAATATTACTCTCCATTATTTATCAGATTTCTGCTATAGGTTTAATAATCAAAATCCCCCTTTCCAAATTAAGACTATGCAAGGAATAAGGGTCAATAAGATAATTTAATTTGCTTTATTATATTTCCAAAATATTATATTAATTCATTTCATGAGAGATAGTTCCACATTTAGAATTATCATACTTTTTTCCAGATATCAAAATGGTCATTATCATCTTAACACTTTGCTGAAAATTTATAAATAAATTCCTTCTACCATTTTTTAATTTATGGGAAATTTCACCATTTACCGGGTTATGTAAGACACAAAGTATGGTTAAAATTTGCTGTGAAGCTTCGTGCAAGGCTTTTAATATTAGTCTCCATTTGGGCAAGTCAAGAACATACTGAAAATACCTACCTGGAATCGATAAAAGGTGCCATCATCCTTCAGTGTTAGAACATGGTCTGAGATTGGAAAGAAATAGCCATGTGCTGCCATCAGTGTTCCTAAATGTAGAGCTTCCACTGTTTGAAGAAAAAAGAAAGATAAACTTTAAAAGTGAAATAACTTCTTTTCAGCAGTTTAGTTTTGTTGTTAAGATTCACCTGATCTCCTGCAGATAACCACTTTGTTCTCAGTCAAAGTCTTGCCATCATGAAAGACCTGTCTTTTTTTATGTAATATAATAACACAACCAAAAAAAACCCTGTACTTTCCTTCACAAATAGCTTTAAATGTCCCATTTGCAGCTGCAGCTCCACTACCTATATTGGCATTAGCAGGTAGCTACCTCAATGTTCACTCACTTGTTCTGAAGCTAAAAACAGCCCTCATTTTTACTCTGATGGTGCAGCCTACTTTTATTCTTTAAAACAGTTTCTGATTACATGTTAAAATAGTTGATTCCAATTACATATCTTCCTCACTAGCTTTATCAGAGCCACTGTAAAGGAGAGAGATTTCCTTAAAAGTTTCTTGTTACTGGGAAAATAACAAAGAAACATAGGATACCAGAACAATTGAGGTTGGAAGGGACCTCTGGAGGTAATCTCATACTTGCTCAAGCAGAGACATCTTGAACTGCTCGCTGAGGGCCATGTCCAAGTGTTTTTTGTATAGCTCAAAGGAGTGAGACTCCACAACCTCTCTGGGCAACCTGCACTAGTGTTCAGTCATCCTCACAGTAAAAAAGTGTTTTCTGATGCTCAGTGGGAACCTCCTGTGTTTTAGTTTGTGCCCATTGACTCTTGTCCTATCACTGGGCAACACTGAATAGAGACTGGCTCCAACTTTTCTACGTGCTCCCACCAGGTATTTATACATATAGATGAGTTTCCACCTGAGCCTTCTCTTCTCTAGACTGAACAGAATCTTTTCTCATAGAAGAGTTGCTCCAGGCCCTTAAACATCTTTGTAGTCCTCTCTTGGAGTCTCTTCATTGTGTGCATATCTCTCTTGTAGTGACGAGTCCAGAACTGGACACATAGAGAACAAATTCAATTCACTTTAATGAAAAAAACTCTAGTATCCAACAGTAAGCTTTACATGTGCTCCTATATTTTCAGTGAATCACTGTCCACTACCAGACCCTGAAGTCTTTAGCTCAGTGTTGTCATTATTTGTCTGATAAGAACACAATGTTGGAAGAAGGGAATTGCAGTAGTTGGAGTCATGGTCTTGTTGCAGTATTTAAGTCCTTCTATCTTTTTACCATATTTCTTTACCAACCTTGTAACAACTCCAGTACAAATCCTGAAAATATCTGTACAGCAATTTCTGCTTCACCATTAAAAATTTCCAGGCAAAATCCCCTAATATCAGTCCACAACCACCAAAGCATTCTAATTTTAGAAGTTATATGACAAAGCCATCAGTTACAGGAGCTGGTGCTAGAGAGGACAACACTGCTGCTGAACAACACCAGCAATGAGAAAATTTAAAAGACCAATAAAAAAGCCATAATGAACACCTAAGGAATAAGAGAAAGATGGGAAAGGGGAGGACGAAACAGGCAAAAAACAGAAGGAGAAAGACAAAACCAGCAAGATCTGCCTAAAAAAATTATTAAAATATGAAATCAGCATGAATCCATAAAGTATGCAGAATCAGTAAGGATGCATATTGGCAGTAAGAAAAACATGTTGCACCACCACAAGTTACAGAGATTCATATTCATCTTCTAAGAAGTGCTCATCTTCTAAGTGCTTATTTCTTCCTATTGCCTTAATTTGGCTTTCAGCAATGGCAAGCATAAATATTGCAGCACAGCTTTGTCTCGCCCTGCCTCTTAAAAACATCACTGCCATATCTGACCAGCAGTTACAGCATCATCAGGCAGAAAGAAATCTGAATCCTGATATCTGTGTTCTTGCTAACACAGAGGGTTTCACTTATGCTTCACCCATCATTATTTTGAATATGAGAAGTAAACACAGGTTTATTCACTTACCCATACTTATCAGCATCCCAAAAAATTCCATCCTTCACTCTTTGCTCACCTGAAGACATTCACTGGCATAGGAGATACAGGAGAAACAGTGGGACATCTTTAAACTAACCCAAAGCCAGCAAGCATGTGAAAGGAACAAGAAAGGGCATCTGGACAGTACTCAGCTGAGATCACATAACTCTACCAGGATTTATTTGATACCAAATAATTATTGCCATTTCTGTGTTTAGCAAACTGGTTCCTGTCCCTCCAGCAGAGCCATTACCTAAGAAAATACAACACACTCTCTCTGGCAGTGAGCTCTCTGGCCTGCTGTAAAACGCCACAATGCTATTAACAAGCCATTTCCCACTTGCAAGCCTTTAAGAATTGTCTCTAACAGAAAAAAGGTAGTTGCTTCACTCCTTGTGCTTGCGATGTCTGTAAATCTCCATGTGAACTTTGTCCTAATTATTATAAGTTCACATATTGTAGTTACTAATTCATTTCAAGCTGCTAAATTCTATTATCCCATGGATCAGAAATTTTGAGTCAATGCTTTCTCTAGTGAGTCAGTTGCTGAGGTTCTTTTTATTTTGGTTCACTTCATCTGCCTTTTAATTGTATTAAGCTTTTCTTTGTTCTTCACATTGGAACTTATTCCCAATTCAAAAAAATTTTATTTTTGCAGGTATTATGTATCTTCATGTGTGGTAGGTTGACCTTGGCTAGACATCAGGTGCCCACCAAGCCACTCTATCACCCCCCTTCCCAGCCGGACAGAGGAGAGAGAGTAACATGGAAAATGACTCATAGGTTGAGGGGAGGCAGTTTACTAAAGCCAAAGTTTACGCGTGCACAAAGTTTATTCTCTATTCCCATTAGCAAGCGGTGTTTGGCTACTTCCTGGGAAGAAGGGCTTTTAGTATGCATGCCAGTTTCTCAGCAGGCAGACATTGCAAACAACTAATGCCCCCCTTCCTCCTCCTTTCCTTAGCTTTTATATCTGAGCTGTCATATGGTGTGGGAACATCCCTTTAGTTAGTTTGGGTCAGATGGCCTACTTGTGTTCCCTCCCAGGATCTTGCTCTCAACTGGGGAAGAAATGCTACAGTGCTGATGCTGTGCCAGCACTGCTCAGCAGTACCCCAAACACCGGTGTGTTATCAACACCTTTCTAGTTATCAGTGCAAAGCACAGCACTGTAAGGACTGCTATGGGAAAATGAACTCCGTCTCAGCCAGACCCAATACATTGTGGAATGAGAGAAAAACAAAGGAAGAAATGTGCTGACATTTTTTAGAGAAAGGATTTCTTAGACAAGGGTGACAGGGCTTGCCAGGGAGCTCTGACGCAGATGAGAGTTCATTCTCTTCAGATTTAGCAGAAACTAAATAGGCTCCAGATTTGTTTCATGTTCTTCCTGGATTCTGAATTGTAATATTTTTCAAGATCACAAGGAGTTTACATTATTTTCCTTTACCCAGCAATTTTTAGACCACATCTGGACTACCATGTCCAGTTATGAATAACATGTCCATTACAGTACAAGAAAGACATCAACAAACTTGAAGTGAGTCCAGTGGGAGTTCATCAAGATCACTGGGGCTGGAGAATGCACCCTATAAGGAGAGGCTGGAGGAGCTGGCCTAGGTCAGACTGAAAAAAATAATGTTTTAGGTGTATCTAGCAGTACCTTTCCAATGCCTAAAAGGAGATTTCAAAATGAGGGAGCCAAGAACTTTATGGAGTTGCATGGCAATAAAACTAACTAACTACCTAAATAAACAGACAATGGTAATAAATCAAATCAGGGATAGTTCTTACTTTCAGCCAAGCAGCAGGAGAGGCTGCCCAAAGACACTGTGCAATCTGCATCCTTGGAGGCTTTCAAGACCTGAACAGATAAAGTCCTGGGCAACACGTTTGAGCTTACACTTGACACTAATTTGAGTAAGGGGTTGAATTAGAGTCCTCCTGAAGTCCCTCTCAACCTGAATTATATTACTACTCTGTGATTCTAGATGATCAAGTAGAAGTGGAACATAGAGCTTAAAAAAGGGATGAAGAAAATTGGAGAAGAAATTATTTCAAAGCTCCTGCCAGAACAGCCTTTACTCCAGGCAAGGTTGGCTACAGTAGGAGTAAGAGCTTGTATTTCTCTCACTGACCAATGAGTCATAAACATAAGTACATATTCACTACTACTTCTTTATGAAAAAATGGAAAGAGTGACCTGACCTTTTTCAGAAGCCAATCAAGGTTATTTAAGGTTTAAATTTTTCCCAATAGCAGCCTACATCTCTTCTCAAGTTATGTATGGAGAGTAACTTGATTATACGTTTACCTCAGGCAATCTCATTCAGCTAGAATGAATCCACACTAACTCAATGTTGAGGTGTATCTCTGTTCCTTTTAGCCACTAAGCATTAATATGGACACATAAACTTGTCACTTCCCTTTTTTTTCTTTAATTAATAGTTAATTAGTTTTCATTTTTTTATGGCTATCAATTCATCAACTTAGTCCAGCATTACATACATATAAATGCACAAATATATCCTTTTAGTACCAACCTAAGATCCACTGTAGCTCACACTTTGAGGGTTACAAAATTACACCTGGTGAATTATGTCCACAAGACTGTACGTCTGCCTCACACCAGGCTGCTAGAGGACTAATGCTGCTGCTCTTTTTGCAGTAGCAGTAGAATTACAACATAGAAAGAAAACTCAGCTCTTGGGATGTTTCTAATCTCTGAGCAAGAGGTTGTCCAGTGTATTACAGACACAACAAAGGCAACACTTTGATATACATCTCAATTTGCTAAAACCAGATTGAAAAATTACTGTGTGAAGCCAATGAAGTAGAACAGTAGGATTTAGGAAACAAAACCATGAGCTTGAAAAAGAAAATGCAGCCAGCAGCAGACTAATCCAACATGCCTAAATTCTTAGAATTTAAATTCAGACAGCTTATGTATCCCCCAGCTATTCCTGCATGTGAAGCTAGAGGAAGAAGCACATTTCATCTGCAAAAATGGCACATGTAGATTAGGAACATCAAAAACTTCTATGAAGTGGATTAGTTAAAAAGAAAAAAAAGGAGTCTGAGAGAAATGCTTTTAGACATAAAAGTTGCCAAGTAAAAAGAATAATGTTTATACATATTCAGAATAAAAATTTAAAAAAAATTGGAGGAACAGAATAGAAGCAAAAAAAATACTGGGGTTTTTTAGATGGCAAGTGTACACAGATTCATGCAGAAATGTGATATCTACACAACTATTATTTCCCAATCTTCAGTCACTGTGTATAAGAATATGCAATGTGAACTACATTCTCAATCACACCCAGATAGCCTTATCAAGAAGGCATAATTCAAATTACAGTCAACTACTATACAGTGAATAAAAACTGCAGCCAGAGACATCACATAAAAAAATCTGAGGGAGACAGAGCTCATGGAGGTGTAACTGGTAGAATAGAGTAGACTTCAGCTTCCTCTGCTCTTGACACCATGCTTTGAAGACATTGATTATCTGATCTAAGGTTCCAGATATACTTCCTAGTAGTTATACCATGGAAAAGTGGAATGGCATATTCAAAAAACAAATTTACTCAAATCACTGTTTTAATTTTTATAGGTAAAAAAAGGAAAGTGTTGTGAGTTATAATAGGTAATGGAAAAGAAACGCCTCAGGTGAAAGACAAATGCATCTTTATGATCACATTGCATTTCAACAGGATACAAAGTATTTTATATAAAATCAAAATATTACTGTGAATGTAGGTTTGATTCTTAATGCTATTGCTGGGTTAAAAGCTCAGAAAAAGCTAAAAATTCCATGGTTCACTCTGCTCTTGAACTTTATTTAGCTGAGTGGGTGAAGTGAACAACACATGTACATAGATTGATTAGCAATCATTTCTGTGAGAAATAATATTTCCCAGCCATCTGCTGTGCCATTACAAGACAGTGATCTTGACAGATTAAATGCCAGTCACTTTTAATATACTTTGTTATACAAGAGAGCCAGATATTTTCAGTGCTTTGGGATAATCCAAACCTGATGAAATCAAAAGAATGAAAAACATACTCTGGTGGCTGAGTTTTGGTTTTATTTTCTTTTTAAACATAGTGCAGTTTTTTCCTTAGTGTAATAGCTACAGCATGGATTGATGATAGTTTGTTCATCTTAAATTGCAGGGTATGGTAGTATCAGTGGAACAAGTTGTTTCTTATGATAACATCCACAGGAAGGGATTAAAAAGGATGAATGTTCCTTGTTTTTCCTTGGAATCAACATGTTTCTGTTCTTTGAAACCCTTAATGGATATGTTTTCAGTGATTAGTGTGGATTCTACTTTTCCTTACACATGTCAGGTCTACAGGTGATGTGGTCTATATATTTATGTTTACTCTTTATGGTATCATACTGTAATAGTTACAGTTTCTCAACATCTGAAGTGCCCTGCAGGAATCTCTGAGGGACCAAGAAAAGAAAAATAGGGTATTTTCCAATTGTGCTCCACTTTCAGGCATCATTTTTTCATAGTCTATGTTCTCTTGTGCAGCTCGATCCCGGAGAAAGATTTCCTACAAGGAACGTGACTTGGGGCATTTTGTGTCCTGAATATTGTTATATGATGTAAGAAACAGGGAAACACCTAAACTTGCCAGTTTTTCATATACTTTTTGATACAAAAATGTCAAACAAATGAAAGCTTCCCTTTCCACAGGACAATAAAGTGTTTATTATTTGTTGAATCTAAAATACACCACAGTACTGAAGTGCCTTTCTAAGCCACACAGCAGCCTGGAAAAAGAAATAACGAGTCAGAACTTCACAAGAACACATCATTGTAAGTGTTGAATGCCAAGACTTCATCACTTACTCTCACCTCACTCCTGCTGTAATTTCATTGCCAGTGTGAACACAAGCTGCAAAGGATTAACTTTAAGTTAGAGTAATAAAATACAACCTGCTTCTCACACTGACAAAAAGTGTAGAAGAGACTCACTCTCTGGGCCTGGCTGTGGTGTTTAAATAGAAGAAAATAAAACAGCTAGAAAAGTTCTTGAACACCCACAACACTATAATTCCCCCTCTTTTTTGCCACCTGAAGGATCAAATTTGTACGGGGAGTAGCACTCAGTGAAAGTTATTTCAGTGAGGACAAAACAGCTGGTGAAGGCAGAAGCACTATTTAATCCAACAGTTAAAATGAGATTCATACTTGATTCCAAGATACCCATCATAAACCAAAACAAAGTTATCTGCCAACACAGCAGTTTACCTAAATAGGTAGAATTTTGCTTGTGCTAGACAGTGGCTGCTAATCCATCAGCAGGTCAGAGGCATTGGTAGGAGCATCACTAAGCAGGATAAGGAAGAAAACCTATCAAAGATGAGCCATGAGTCCTCATCTGCCCAAGGCATGATAATGTCCACCCTTCCAGCCTGAGCTGATCTATAACATGGGGTGTATTTCAAGTCTAGAAACAATGATGCACACCTGAAACATTGACTCTTTTCCTCACAAAAGCATCCAGCAAAACAGGGACTGTAAGACTGATGAAAGACAGTTATGCCTTGGTGCATCCTCTGCCTCACCACATCTCTTTCTGCCACTGCCTCTGATGGGCAATGTCCTAAGATAAGAACACCAGGCGGGTATTTCAGAAGGAACTTCTGGATGCTCACATAATTAATGCATTCCAGGATGGGGAGATGAGATTTTTGTGATTGACTTTCATCTACATCAGCCTGCAAAAGGATATAAAATGCTTCTGAAGACTGGTCCAACTGGGTAAACTGGTCTTCTCAGGTTGCAGACAGTTTCTGGATGGAAACCTACCCTCCGCCAAACCCTCCCCCAACCTCACCCATCCCCAGCAGGGACACATGCAGAGTACATCCAACCTGAAAGTGGGAACATATTTGGACAGGTAAGTAAAGTGCATTAAGATCCAGTCAAATACAGAGAGAAAATCCTAGATCAGCTACATAGATGCTTTGTTGCTTGGTACTTGTGAATTCTGCAAGGCCAAAGACTATAAACCTGAACGTTTCTAGCCAAACCTGCTTGTATTATACCCCTTTAAACATAGACTGTCGACTGAATCCGAGATTAAGTGGACTTAGCTGCACCTAGACTTCTCCAAGAAATTTAGAAAGCAGGGGGGCCTTACTGAGGCTCATGACTCAACAGGAGAGACCACAACCTATAATTCATTGTACTAGATGATACAGTTGTTATTTAGATACTGCACTGGCAATGTTTAGATATTGCATTAGCAATAAATCTAATCATAATCATCCACATAACCACTGTGTTCTACTTCTCATGCGTGATTGAGAGCTTCTCTCATTACTCTGCTGCAGAGACATATTACCAGTCTTGCATTATGTGGTCACAGATTGTGGATGAATTGGGACTGACCTAAATGTGTGACATAACCCTGAGAAACTTCTATCTAGACAAGATCAACAGAAGTCATGTCACCATGAAAGACTGAAGGAAAGGGGAAGCTGGCCTACAGTTTCTGGAAGGAACCAAAAAAAAACCAAAAACCAAAACCAGAGTAGAAGACCTTTCATCACTCATAGGAGAGGAAAAAAGAAAAAAAAAAGTAAAGAATTCTCAAGTCAGAGAAAAAAAAAATGTTAGTCCTTGAAAAAGAAGTTACATCTCACTGCTAGCCATACAAAAACTCTCTTCTTGAAAACTTTTTAAGTATTGCCTGTTAAATTTTTTATTTGATAGTTTCCCACTGGATTTCAGCTGATTACACACTAACCATCGGTGCCTCCTATTAAAGTTTGCTTTTATCCTCTTAATAAAATTGTATCTTAAAAGGCAGACCGCTGAGACCTCAAAATGTAATGACTTTAGGTGAGCACCATCGTTTTCATGTTGACCAAAAACTAAAAAAAAAAAAATTATGGAGTTGCAAACTGAGGTCTCATGAAGCAGACCAACAAGGAGTGAGGTGCTGGCATTGAGCAGTGCTATAACTTCACCTCTGAAATATTTGTCTGAGGCATTTGTTTAGAAAACAGGAAACAGTGCAGCTGCAGAGGATGGAGAAAATCTAGCCAAGCTGTAACCAACAGACAGACTTAACCACCAAGTGAAACAGAACACGGCATAATTTGGTCACTAGATTTGGTCACAGTTCATTCAGCACGCCGTCATGAAAAGTGGCCTGAATGTGTTTAAAACTGGATTTATAGTTTCTCTGTCATCTCTCACCTCAACTTTTTTAAGTACCTACCAATATCACAGCAGCAATCAGGTCTTCGGCTGGTGGAATTTAGCTCTGTACCTACAATGCAAGTCTGCGTTTACAAATTTTTCCTCTAATTTTACTATAACTATTCTTGAATTTTTCTATTTTCAACTTGGCAGAAATTATGGGCTTTTTGTTCTTACATTACTGATATCTCTTGTCTCTTTAAACTGAAATGATGGAAGGGTGAAACCCAGATTCCTTTGAAATATGGGTTGCCTGTTTTCCTGTTGGTTCTTCCTCCAAAACTGCAACTTTTTAGTTTGAGCTTTGATTCACATGCTTCTTTAAGGCAAAATAGGGAAAATCAAACCTCTGTGTCTTGCTTTCCCTAATGACTGTCTGAACTTGTGTCCATAAGATATTTCTGAACACTTTGCTCCTTCGTCCCTCCAGTATGAAACTCTGTGCTAATATTTAAAGTCATATGTGCACCCTTTTGAGCAAACCTGCTAAAGACAAAACAAAAAAAAAATTCAGAAAAAATCCAGTTACTGGAAATACACTGATTTTGAAAATTTTCTTAGATGAAATCATGTTCCCCAGTCTCAAGCATCTGTAAAACACCCAAAATATTGGACACAGACTACTTCTATTAAGTAGTATAATTATTATGTTATTATTTCAGGTTTTCTTGTATACTACTTGCCAGTTGCTGCTAGCACACCAGATCTTCCCACTTTCTTCAACTCCAGCTGCTGAGTCTGCAAACGTGTGACCAAATTGTTTGGCTGCAAATGTTTGGTGGGGAAGTATGTAATTCATTCTCCACGACACTCAAGAATTCGTGCATGTGAGCATCAGCCAGGAAACGCATTTTACATCATGACTGCCTCAAACACGGTGCCCTGTATGATGACAAACCTTCCTGGCCACACTACAGTGTCACTGCTTCTCCCTTTCTTTGTCCTACTCAAGGCAAGGCCCAGCTGGCAGCCTGCCAACTCCCCTCAGTCGGCTGTGTTTGGACACTACAGGCACAGGATCTTTTACGAGAGCACATTCAAAGCATAAGACCAGTAGGCACTGCCACAGCCAGCTATATATCTGGGATGGGATTTCAAGGGAGGAGACCCATGTTTAAAACTTGGCAGACACAGAGCACGTGAATAACTAGTGTAGTTGATGAACCACTTGAATTTGTGGGCAGTGAATAGCAAAAGAGGGCACAAGCTTTTTCAGTGCACAAATTATCTGTTACTGAAGGAACTACAGAAGATAATATTGTTGAATCAGAGGGACATCAGCTACTGTGGAGGTTTTGAAGTTGGGTGAGGGTAAGCAATAGGTAGCACTAACTCTTGCAAGATTACTGCTGGTTAAGAAGAACCATGACACTTTTTTAGTTTTAACTCTGTTTTAATATGAATTGCTACTACACCAACCATTTACTTTCTATCATTGTGATGCATTGCTACCATAATCACAGAACACCCACTTCTGACCAGGCAGTTCAGGAAATAAAAAGAACATGCAGCAGCCACAGCTAGAAAAATAACTGCCTCTTTCACTGCACTCAAACCAATAAAGAATACAAACCTCTTTATAACAATTTTCATACCTCCAGCAAACTGAGAGCATAAAATGCTGAAAATAATGTATTTTTTCCTATAGGAATAATACTGTGATTTTAAAGTCCACCAGGAGTTAAAAGCTTTATAAGTACATTGGTGTCATTGAGACACACATCAAGGAAAAATACCAGCAAAGCTCAGGCAGGATAACAACAAAGAGTGTGGAGGTAGCTTTTCCAGAGAATAACAGGAGTATGATTTCCCATGTGATCAGACACGGTTACCTTGGATGCACGTACACAAAAAACCCCAAGGCAGTTATTACAAACAGGATCACCTTTAAAAAGTTCTCTTTGTCCATTATTTATAGTTAATTTCTTTGACTGGTAAGTAAAATATAGTACATTGTAGTCACCAAAATGAAGGATGAGGGCAAACTTCCCGATGTTGCAAAAGTCCATTTTATGCCATCCCATGTTCCTACTGTTCTCCCCACCCCCAGTGCTCACTTTGCTCCATTACATGGAATTTACACAGATAATTGTAGAAAACTATCAGTTCAGCCAGACAAACTCTGCTATTAAAAATACAGAAATACTGACAGATATTAACTGGTAAAAATAGCTCAAAGAAAACCTTATCATAAGTGGTTTTTTTTTCTACAAAAAAAGAAGAGGCCTCAACGTGTGACCTATTTCTTCTATAGTGGCAGAATCTAAAAGCAGAAGGAAGAGATAGCACTGATGAAAACAGCAGCAGCAAAAACTATCAAAGGCTTTAAAATAAATTGATAAAATGAAGAAAAGCATCTAGTTGGGTCAACATAAGTCAATCTGTGTTTTAAGGCAAGTTAAATATTAGACTGCCAAACTGTTAATCATAGTGTGTAATTTATTATTTAATCACCTTAAAGCTGGAAAATATATCCTTAGGTTTTAGAAAGACATCCAGAAAAAAGAAATTAATACAATTGACACCCATACAGACAACATGATAAGAACTATAATAAAGGTTAGAATGAGTGAAAATAAAGATAAGTGCAAGAGAAAAGAAAGACTCAAGATAACTTTTGTTGATGGGTACAATGTCTTACAACTCTGTGAGTGTTCTTATGTGGAATTAGTAAACATATAAGGTTACGAAAATCTGGTTACATATTATCTTGGATTCCCAGGGAGCTCTTGGCATGATTCCTCCAAATGTTTTCTAAAGGTATCAAGCAGAACATGGGAAAAGCAATAGGTAGAAAGGTGGGAATAAAGGTCAGGCACAGCAGATCAATGATCACACTGAAGGGAGAGTAACCACAGAAGCTGTGTCTAGTAGTTCCTGAACTGTTCATTATCATCCTAAATTATCTACACAAGGGTGTAAATGATGATATTACATCAGATATAAAATTTGCTGAAAGTATAACACTACTGAGGTAAGCAAAAACTGAGTTGCAAGGAGATGTAGGACTTCATGGTACTGATTCACTAGACAATTCAACAGCAGATAGAACTGAATTTTGATAAATGTTAAACATTTCAAATATGAACCTCCACTCCCCAGGTTCACATGCCCCATAAGTAGCTGCAAAGTAACTGCTGCTGCTCAAGATAAACTAGAGGTGCTGTATGAGATTCTTGTGAAAATGTCTGCCCAAATCTTGGACAGAAAATAATGAATTATTAGGAAAGAAACTGAAAACAAACCACAAGACAGAAGCACACCCACATATTAAATTCCAAGCCCTCACTGCAAGAAGGACTTTGCGGTGCTGGAGTGTGTACAAAGAAGGGCAGTGCAGCTGGTGAAAGATCTGGAGCACAAGTCTTATGAGGAGCAGCTGAGGGAGCTGAGGGTTTAGCCTGGAGAAAAGAAGGCTCAGAGGGGACATTATTGCTCTTTACAACTACCTGAAAAGAGGTTCTGGCCAGGTGGGGGTTGGTCTCTTCTCCCAGACAACAACCAATAGGATTAGCAAATGCACTCAAGGTGCACCAAGGGAGATTTAGATTGGGTATTAGGAAAAATTTCTTCACAGAAGGGGTTGTCAAACATTGGCAAGGATGGCCAGGGAAGTGTTGAGTCATTATCCCTGGGGGTATTTAAGAGATGTGTAGGTGTGGCACTTAGGGACATGGTTTAGTGGAGGTGCAAGTGGTCAATAGCTGGACTTAATGATCTTAGAGGTTTTTTCCAGTCTTAATAATTCTATGATTCTAACCCACAGTTACCGTGACATAGTGGCTGTTTATTATATTTTTGCTTTTTTTAATTTCGTGCTAGTGGTTTTATTTGATGATGTAAATAATTCTACCATTTCAAGAAGCAAATATTTCACATCTCTAATAAGCTTAAAAGTTATTAAAAGATTAAGTTTTCCAGTTTACCTGAAGTATTTCCATAAAATATTACCATAAAGTAATTAAGAAGCAAACTTTCAAAAGCAAATGAAAATTACTTGTGATAATTTCTGCATGCCTAACTGAGCTAAATAGTCTTTTTATTGGTTGGATTTTTTAAAATTAATTACAGCTTCAGCTTTAGTGAGAACAGTAATTTTTTATCAGTCATAAAAATTTTATATTTTGTGGATCCAAGTGTTCTGAAGCCACGTGAGGTCTTGCAACTACACAACCACAGTAGACATGGCTCTTGTAACCCACCCTGCCACTCAAACAATGAAAATTCTGAAAATTTGTCAAATTTGCGTAGAATGCAAAAGCAGAATGCAACCAGTGAAATTGGAAAAAGGGAGAAACATTAGAGGGAGAATATCTGAATGGAGAAGAACACATGAATTAGATCCAATCAGCAGCCATAAACAAATGAGGATCAGAGGATATTCTATGCAGTAGAACTGAAGCATGAACCATGGAGATTAAGAAAAAAAAAACCAAGATGAGAGGAGATGAAAAAAAGGAAGAAAAAGAGGGAACAATATATTGAAAAAATGAGAGAATGCCTAGGAAATATTAATCTGTCCAAGATGAAATGGCAAGCAATGTTCTTTGTACAGTAATTGATCTTGAACAATCACTCCTTCTGTGTGGACAGCAGTATTTCTCTATGGAAAAATGTGCTGTGGAAAACTTAAAACCCTCCTAAGGTCAATTACTAAAAAAATCAAGAGAAGGCCTTACATTATTCTTCCGGTCATCAAATACTACATATGACATGTAAATATCAAAACATTTATGTTTACTTGACTATAAATAGGTGCAGCAGCTGTTGGCAAGATGAAATAGGATTTCAAGTGCTTTTATTCAATTAAGTTGTCCAGATTTAAAATCTCACTTCCACCTACTTGCACTTTCCATTACTACATAATGCAGTTCTTTGGCAAACAAGGAAGTAGAAATCTAATGAAGTCTCTAGACAGTTATTTAGCTGTTTTTAATTAATTATGCCACTGTGAATTGGAAATTAGTAAATGTTCTTCCTCTTAAACCCCAAAACTTGGTATGATCCCAAAGGTTCAGAAGGAGGCTGTCAAACACTAAGAAAAGCACAAAAATTCCTAGTAACTTTAGTAGAAATGAGATAAAATATTTTATTAAGAAGGTCAGGCAACTAACTACTGAGCTATATTTCTAAAAGTTATCAGAATTCTCCCTAAAAGAGCATACATTTTCTAGGAGTCTTCATTTGTACTGTTGTCCTTAGCTAGCTCAATAAATATGTTTTGTTGTTATTAACAAATACAGTAACATCATAATCTCTGATGCTGCTATTAGTGTGGAGAGTTAAAATGCAAACAGACAGGATGTGGAATAGAAAATATTTTTGAATTGGCAGGATTTGGGATCCAAAGGCTGTTATTTTGAAAATCTGATGCATCAGTAGGAAGTTAATACTGACTTTACCTATGTTCGCCTTATGCTGAAATGTTGCTTCCATATTCTGAGTGATGGTATCGAGGAAAAGGTTTTTGTACGATACCTGGAAGGAGCTACACCAGGTTCCTTAGAAGAACAATGTGGTAAATTTTCAAAGAAAACTAGAGAAACAAAAATTGCCCCATTTGGGGCTTGAGCCTAAAAACTAATTATAAAGCTTTCCAGCCTTTATAAATCATTCAGAAGAAACCAGTATCAGTCTTGAATAGCAGAACTTATATAGAGCTTTATGATGAAGATGTATACTTTGAGGTAACTTCATGGGTAAAGATTTCAACTGTGAAATTTAGATTTCTTATAGCCTACTTTGTTCCGTGAAAGAAAGGATGAAATACATTCCTTCAACTGCTGTAACAGAGCGTTTGAAGTTCTTCCCAATGAAATTACTTGAAATAAATGCTTCATGAATTTTCAGAGTCTATCATCTTGATCAGGTAACAGGTTTACCATTAACTTTTTATCTGAATAGGCTTCTTCACACTTACTTTTCTAATCTGTACTTTCTATTCTATTCAGTTCATTTTTCTTACTCTTCACTCAGTATGACTCTTAAAGACTTCAGTGAAATAAAGTCCATGCTGCCTTCCAAATTGTGAAGAAAATGCTGACTGTTGGTTTGTTTAAACTTTTTTGGATTTTAGCCTGAGATATAGCTTCAAGGCCATGTTACATCTAATCCTATTTTAGAAGACACATAGTTAAATCTTTTATCTTTTGGAATTAAAGATAAAACCTCCAACTTTCTGCATAGATGGAAATTTCACCTTTAATGATTAAAACAAAGGATGAAGGAGTGAATTTCATGTGAAGGTTACTACTGAAAATAATTCTGAGTAGAATTTGTAAACTTTAATATTAAAGGCATGAATTATTTCCTATTAAAAAATACTTTTGAAGTCTTCACCATGGAATCAGGGCTAGCATTAAGAAAAATGAAATTTAAAAACTCAGTTGATGACTTGTTTTTAACCCAAGGAAAGCAAGCATCAATAGAGTTCTGTTATATACAGAAAACGTGTATGGCACACAAGTTATAGTCAAATCATGGAATTATAAAAAGGTTAGGGTTGGAAGAGACCTTAAAGATCATCTAGTTCCAACCCCACTGCCATGGTCAGGGACACTTTTCACCAAACCAGGTTGCCGAAAGACTAATTAGAACCAAAAGAGATACATTTTTAATTAATATGCTATTGACAATAGCAAACAGGTTGGTCACAGAAACACTGTTACAGGACATGTATACTTTGTCTGCCAATACCAGTACTGTCATTTTATTCTTACCATTTTACAGCAAGTTATGCTACATGGCAGGAAATTCCATACTTGTCATGTTTACCTATTACTCCAAAATGGACATTGCTTTATAAATTAAACAGATGCAATTCATTTATACTTCACAGGTAATGTAAAAGTTTATAAAATTACTTAAGTGCTAGTATGAAAAAAACAGAAATATTTTATATGGAATCTTGTAAAATAATTTCTACCATAAGACAATAAGGGAGGAGAAATTTTATGCTTATCCTCATGGAACGGGTTGTAATAGTTTGACCTATCTGCTATGTGAAGGAAGCTATTTGCCACTGATACCATGAACTCCTCGCATCAATACTACAAATTCTGTATGTCCCTTGTAAGTGTAAATAACTGTTCATTTTTTAACCGGCTGCCACACTACTAAACACATCAGAAGAAATGACTGCTCCTTGATAGAAAATTGGAAATGAGTACTGATGTAGTCTACCACCTAGCTATAAGCAAGAAAATAAAATAGCCAAACTAGGAACATATTAATTGTGTTCAAGAGTGATTACATAAATGTTCAAACAGTACTGGCACAACAGCTTACTCCAGGCTGGCCCTGCTGCACTATGTGCTCTTGGGAAACACTTCTAACACACGCAGTCTACACATGGTAATAGATTACACTAAACTGGAAAAAGCTTCAGTGGAAAAACAGGAAACCACTAAATCTGATTTATCGTGTCACAGTTGAATTGTACAGGCAGTACACCTCTATTCACCATGTCCAAAATCTGTCTAAAGGCTTTAGGCAAATAAAATAACCTCTTCATGTGAACATTTACCACTGCACTCCTGAAACCTTAACAGTGGCTAGAAGTCCACAGATTGCCACACACAGGTAAGTATCACCTATGCTACACATAATTAAAGGAAATCTGACCCATACATTTTTTGCATGAGTATCACAACATTAATACTATTGGTACTAAAATAGTGTCTGTAAATTTTGACATTTTTCATCATAAAGCAGAATTTTGTTTTTATTTCTTTTAGTTCATCTGAAATTGAAGTTATTATTCCATTTAAATGTTACAGGACCTGACAAGTTCAGATCAAATTTACCCAGTAGAAGAAAGTAAGGAAGCTATTTACACTAGACTTGGCGAAGGTTCATGAAGTTTGCATATCGAACAAAGTGTGCCTGAGTTTCTATTAGGCATATGAAAAATGAGTGTCTTGGTGTCCCTGGCTTCCCATTGTGAGGATTATAGTATGTGTACAGGCAATATAAATTACTTTTATTGGCTTTTTTGGTTTTTTGGTCAGTTAAGCTGATGCATTCTACTCTTCCACAAATTTTGATTAATGCAAAGACTGCAAAGGTAAGTATGACCTTTCCATTCCCTTCTTTCTTCCTTTTCATAAGAGACTCTTTTCTCTGTTAGCAAACTCTGGAAGTACCTACCCTTTGCTTGCAGCTGTCTGGTGGTGTCTCCCAGAAGGCAATTGTTTAGAACATCTTGTCTGGCTCCTGCTCTTTGCTGCTTATTGCATATGTATGCGGAAAGGGCAGAAATAACTTAAAGCAGAACAATTTTTCAAGTATGTTTTCACAAACTCAAATAAAAACCCTGATTTTTTCTTCTAACTCTTTCAAGCAAGTACTGTGTGTTATCAAGGCCATTATTAGAATGGGAACTGCTGGAGAGAGATTTTACTACGAAGCAAAGGAGGGAAAACTGAAGAAACATAAACAGATGATGTGCTACAAAGTCCTCCCTTCTTATTGCACTGCATCAGTGAACACAGTTTACATGGCTGATGGCGGGCATCTAGTTACAAACTAGTTACACCAGTTAAGTGAAAAGATTATTGGCAAGAACTGAAGTTGAAAAACACACGAGGGTGTCTATGTCAAGGTACAGTCTTGTTTTATAACTTTTAAAATTAGATTTAGTCATAGATATTTTTGACTTCAGTGTAATTCTTGATGTCCAAGAGCAGTAGCAAACTACTTCAAGAAACTGCCTAAATGATCTGGAGCAAGGCAGTCTGAATGCAAAGGTTGTGCATTCTGGAGCTGGCTGTAGTACTGTGGCTCTGCTAGAGCAACTATCCAATAATGAAGTGCCTCCAGCCAAATCCTACTGGCTTTGCAGCTATGAGCAAATTAAATAGGCAACACTAAGGAGTAAAGGTACTGTAAAGACACACAAGGACAATGACTAAACCTATTATCTACTCTTAAAGGTGCTTTCTGAGACACCTGGATAGAAATTATTCTTGGGCTGACTACGATAAAATGCATGTTTGTGAATAACACACATTTCATTATGAAAAGACTCAAAAACTGGTACTGTTCTTCCTCTTTTGGGAGACAACAGCATGATTTACTATTAGCATGCTGAAAGCTAGGGAACAGAGAAATCAAGTGTTTGCCCAAAGGACATCAAAGAAATCAGTGCAAGATCAAGTACAGAATTAGTCTCTTGGCAATTTGAACTGATACTTTTAAATCAGCTCATTTACCCTTTTTGTTTCTCACTAAGGATGGAAAGCACTTCAGTCTCCGGTCTGGTCAGTCTGCTACATTTCACATCATTAATTACCACTTCAAAAAATAAAAACACAGTGTAGAAAAACAGAGTAGATTTTCCACATTAAGAGTAATTGGCACCATCAGTGAAGAGTCAGCACTTACTCTGTAATGGTCAGTTCAACAAACACGTATCTAAATGCCAAACCACAAGCCCTTAAACTCAGTTAATTGCTTCTTTTCAGGTTGAGATCATGCTTATATATTTATGACTGAATTAAACTTCCACATTAAAAATAACTTAGACAATTTCTGTTACTCAAAATTTTACAGATGAGTTGTAGGCTGAACACAAATATTTTTAAGTACATATTGAAAAGCAAACAATATAACAGCAACCGTAGATTGCCTTGTGTCCAGCTATTCTGGGCACAAGCTCTATTCTGCTCCATGGAAATAACTTCAAATCTGGTATACTTTAGCAGAATCCACCTATCATCTCCACTTTATTTTCTTGAAGAAGATTTACTGCAGCAAGCCAAACTCTTACAAATCTTCCTCTGAAAATTATTTTCCATTTATGAAAAATTTGCAGGGATTTATTGACTGGCAGTTTACAAGTTCCAACTTGTAACCATTTTTTACTGGAAATTGCTGTCTCCAGATGAAAGCTTTATAGTGAAAGCAAATGTTGCTGTCAGACCTTCTTCTGCTTTATGTTTTCACACTATCCATAAAGCAGACTACTTCATTCCCACTTAAATGGTATTGGAGTTGTATTCCCTGTGCAAAACAAAGGAAAAACCTGCACTACAAAATATGACTTTTTTTTTTAAATCATATATGGTAGTGTCAATAATGTCACTTCCTTCTTACTAGTTCTCTGTTTTATTAAAGAACAAGTTGACTGAAGGAGTCAGGTGTTTTCATCCTGGAGAACAGAAGGCTCGGGCTGGGACCTCACCAAAGTTTTCCAGTACTTAAAGATGGAGTTTCTCTTCACAAGGAGCCACACTGAGAGGATAAGGGGCAGTAGATAAGGCAGAGGATAAGACACAGAAAGTGGTTTCATCTTGGTATAAGAATTTTTGTGCAGTGAGAACAATCAATCTCCACAGGGGTGTGGTGGACTCCCCATCATTGGAGGCGTTCAAGATGAGCCTGGACAGAGTGCTAGATAATCTCATTCAGGCTCACTTTCCCATGAAAGTTTGGACAACATGATCTTTTGAGGTTCCTTCAAACCTGGGCTGTTCTATGATTCTGTGAATCTGTCCACTTACCCCTTAAATCACAATTTGCCTGCCTTCCCTGCATGAGTAGTTCACAGCACTGGTAGATGAGGTATGCAAATGATCCTTATATTTTTCTGGACAGAGTAGAATATACTCTTAAAATACATGATCCAAGGTCTACTTTATCTTGTTCTTACAAGTATAGGGCTGATATCAGAATCAGATGGAGATGATAACTTTCAGTGCAAACTGAGGCATTATTTATTTCTGCATCCCAAAACTTCTTAGCTTCACAAGGGCTTTGTAATGGAACCTTATGGAGGCGTTTTAAAAGACAGCCAAATAAGCCCCCGACACATTGGTTAAAAGTGGACAGAAGATACTGGAAACCCAAATTATGGTGACAACAGATCACAGAAATTAAGGGCTTTTCCATAGGAAATTCTACATTGTGTTCTCTAGAACTGGAACAAAAAGCCACATGCCTAAAGATTTTACAGAACAGAACATTTTCAGAAGTTTTTTCACGTGAATGGCTCTTGCTTACCATCTGTCAGGTTCTCTGCTATCTGGCAATTCTGAGCATTACCCAAAGAAAGCATTTAGGGCTATTTGTTTTCTGAAGATTTGCATTCAGCCAGCTCCAGATAGCTGAGTTTGGACTAGGACCAATATACATAAGATATTTTTGTCATTATGGATAGTGTTTTTCCATCCATACAATCTTGGAGGACAAAACCCAGCTTAAGTTAAATTATTGTGGTGTTCTGGTTACATATGTTAGTAGTTTGTGTGTTTGTTAAATTTTAATTGGATATGAACATAAGGAACCACAGGACCGGGTTTTGTTTAGTATAAGGTTTTTTTCTCTTCCCTATTTTGCAACAGCCAGGTAATCTGAATGACAGCCTATCCCAATACTGTAGTTCTGGTTTGACAAATAAATGTTAAAGCTTCCGTATCAAATAAACACAGAACAGCAATCTTTTAAACTCAGATACAGATAGGTGAGTGTTTTGTAGCTGGTAACTGAGAAATACAGTAGCACACTTAGGTCTCTGGCAACCTTCACTTTATCTTCAGGAAGCAAACATGACACTGTTTAAAGTTACATAAAATTATAAATATTTGGTGATTGTCACGTAACAAATCAAAAGGTTGTGAACTTGCAAATATCACATTATGTATTGATTGTGACTTGAGGAGTTAGAAGCTATTTTAAACACATTGATTTGCCTTTTGCTGGAATTCTACAATGATCATACTTTGATTTCTAATGTAACAGAAAAATACATTTTTAAAATCAAATCAAATAAAAAACAACAAACAAAACCCAAACTAAAACAGAAATTCCATTTCCAAAACTCTGAAACAGAGCCAGAAAAAAATTATTTTTTTATCTTCTTTAAAGAATGAAGATTATCTTTCTTCTAACCTAAAGATAATAGGAATTTCCACATTCCATAGGAATACTTTAATTCTACCATTCAGCCTTCTTTACTACAAATAATTCCTTTATGGAAAATTTTTGATCAGGTAACAAGATTCTTGTAGATCAGGGGAATAAATATCAACACAAAACTGTGTTTCTTGCTGGCCACACAGGAAACCTGTGGCAGAGTTTGAAACCAAAGCTTTATTTTCACATCCCAACCCAGCTGATCAAGTAATGAACTGTTCTTCCTCACCACTTTTATTTCCATTTCACTTTCCATTTAAGAAGCCATAAAAGTGTCCAAATTTAAGATTAGCATTCGGTAACAACACAAGAATGTATTTTATTATTTATTTTTTATATATTGAAAAATTCTGTAAGAAAACAGCATGTATTTAATGAACTATTTAGCATGACACTGAGTAAATTACTCATAGACTTGAATGCATTTTCTACTAAGCAAAGCAACTGTTGTTTTCATTCTTGTCCACCATATTTCTTCCTGCCACCTCCTCCAATACAATGGATAACCAAAACTCTCAGATTCTTAGAAAAGATTTCTTAGGTTTGATGATGTCTGTTTTGCTACTGAAATTATACTGGTCAAAGGCTGCCTGGCCACCCCCACTGCAACAGAAAATGAAGGCAGGACCAATAATTTAAAAAAACAAATTAGAATTTACAGACATGAAAACAAAACAAATTACCTGGGTCTTCTATAGATAAGTTCTTCGTTAACCACTGAACAATGTCTGAACCTAGAAACAAAACAACAGGCATTTTTATATTAGTAAGTTTTCTCTTCCTATTCTTCAGATCCCTGAGGCAATTCATATTGTTCTTCCATGGAAGAGATCTACACTTTTTGTTCAGATTGGCTAGAAAAAAATCCCGTGACAGTTTTATTTTATTTTAGCTTCTATTTTTTACCTTTGCTTTAGCAGAGAAATATAGCACTCATTCTTTCTTTAGGCTAAGATTTAGAAAAAGTAATAGAAGTGCACTAAGTGTATAATAATAGTCTGCATTTTAAAAATTACATATATGATAATAGTCTGCATTTTAAAAATGACACTGCTGCAAAATTTACACAGCAAAACAAACACTTTATAAAGCTAATATTAAGTTTTTCACCCCTTAAAAATGAGTTATCAGTAAAAGCATATTCAGTTACCCAAACATGTACTACCAATGTATCAAACTCCACCTCATGGCTAAGCTCTTGGCAGAATTCATTTTTCCCTTCGTGCTTAAGCTCTTTCCTCACTAATCCTGTCTCTCCTCTTCCATATCCCTTCATTTACTGCCTATCCATTTCTTTCTATCTAATTTCCTGTCTTGTTTTAAGGTCCAGTGCTGTTGCTCACTTCTTAACACCTTTCATACCAAATTTCTTGTTGCTTTTTGTACTGAGTACCCTTCAAAGCTCACCTCCTAATTCCTAATCCAGCCGCTCCTCTTGGGCATGCACTTCTATTACACTTCTCACTTTATGTCACAAGCCTTGTTTTTCAGATTGAAAGCTACAGTTGAACTTCACCCATTGAGAGCACGAATTACAAAATAAATTATGAAGCAGTGCTGCAGATGAAAAATAACCCCTACATTCATGATTTCACAACTTTAAATAACAAAATTGTCTTAAAGGGAAAATGTAGTGAAACACTGATGAGATGTTACATGCATGTTTTTTGTGTTTCATGATGGCTTCAGTTCAGACAAGCAGTGTAATAGAGAGACATGTCATGTAATATTTCCTTATAGAATCAATATTTATGATGCTCAGCCATTTCCCAGCAAACATAATAATGAAATTCTTTCATAAACCTTAAATTTAAAACAATCATAAAAATCTACAAAACTTCCACAAATATAAACTAAATCAAAACAATAAAATCTCTTGAATATACAGTAATACATAACATTAGAATATGGAGCACATTTCCCCTGTCTCTCCCTAGATTCAAATTTCTTTCTGTACTTTGCATAGTGCATTTCCTTTGGTTTTCCTAAGGCAATGAAAATGATACTTTAAAAAGGCATTTCAGAGAAGAAAGGAAATTTACTTCTCCTTGCTTTCTTAATTTTAAAGAATATAGTTCTGTAGCCTTTTTTTTTATTACACATAGTGAATAGCTTTATCATGTATTTTACAAAGCCTTGTTGATAATATCATAACTGTGTGTGTATGCATTACTAAATTGATCACACAGCAGTGAAAATCTGTGTAGATTTTACAACCATCTCCAGAGCAGACATTTTCATTACTATGTTACATTTCTAAATTTTGATAGTTATTAAACTCCAGTGGCACCATTTCTCATAGCATTTACATGGCTTTATTCCTTAAATGAGGCAATTTACATTTGCATGCTGTTGAAGGAGTACGAAATGTTTCAGACAGATATTCCTACCTCAAAATACTCTACTTTTATTCTATTTTTATGTATTTTTATAAATACAATTTCAGTCCCTTATTTATACATATGAACTTTACAAGGCCAATGCCAAAGGAAGAATTTTAGCTTAGTGTAAGACAAAACTTCATAGACTTAATGATGCAGTTCCAAGTAAAGCTATATTTTTATGTCAGCTGACTAGATAAGTTAGTGAGCCCTAAATATTTTCCTAAATCTTCAAAGATCAGAGAAAAAAAATTAGAAAAACATCATGACACTTCTGAATACTGATTCTTAACTTTGTCTTCCTTCAAATCTCTGAGGTACCATATAGGAAGAAATTTCCTATTCTATTTATCTCACCTTCAAATACTTCTTTCCCTTTTGCTTCTTTTGAAAACTCTCCTACAGTGACATGCCATATTCCTCAGTCCTCAGCTCCTGGCATCACATTTGCATACATGGTCTACGCATCAGAAATTTCGCCTCCATATGTTGCTCTGTCTTTTGGCTATTATAACTAATAGTGGGAAGTGGGGTTTCATAACAACTGCACCACCTGATTCTGAAAGTTCATTGCTGCTCTATTCACATTTTACACTGAAGCCACTCCCCTGGCACTTGAAAGCCTGAACAGCACCTTAAGCCAGCTATTTTATTCAAACGCTGATGATTTCAGATGCATGACTTTAATGACAAAAGCCCAGATGAATAAGCATCAACATGAACACTCTCCTTTTAGTGTGAAGGCTCTTCAAGTAAAACAAAGTTGAAAGTAATTAGTCATATCACAAGGGAAAAATTTATCAGTTCATATTTCTTTGGGAGATCTTGGGGCCAAAACTAGTCCTAAAAGAATAATAAAGGTATTATCTTGTAAAGCTTGCTGGGTGTTCTTTTAGCTACTACTTTTAATGTCTAATCAACAAGATGGTTTCATTCAATCATTCCTGTGCCCTTTTCTAAGATTTATTACTTATGCAAATGTGTTTCTAAAAACAAAACTATTATTCTATTTTCTTATCTTAGGGGAAGAAAAGCAATCAATACAGGTGAAAGCAGGAAAACAATATTTCCCATGAGTCCTAGCTTTGAAAAACCTGGTGATCAGTAAAGTCATGTCATTTTTCATATACCACACTTCACATCTATAGGAATTATGATTCAAGACTATAAACTCCATTATTTGCAAAAAAACCCTAACCCTTAGAGGATGAAAAATCTTTAACTTTCAAACCTGAATCTGTCTTATTTCCAGGAATCCATCAAAAAGACAATCTCATCAGATGATATAAATTTCATGGAGCCACTACCTCGGTATTGGACTCTTCTGGAAAGGAAAACTTCACCAATCCAAACTAGAAAATGTTGGCTGTGTCAGATATTCAGTTTTTTATACTGTTTAATGTGTGACAACAAAGCCCCAGTAATAACATTTTCAATGCAGATTCTCAAGGTAAGTTCTCCAGGTTTCCCTGCCTCACTTCTAGTAAGAAGCTAAAAGGCAAGCTGGCTATTAAATCTGTAGGGTGCAGAAGTCAAATTGCCAACTGAATTTTGAAATCCCAGAAGAAGCTTCAATTTTCATACAAATTTTTAAATCAAATAGCACTGGACAAGGCAAAGTGATAACTTGTAATAATAAATTAAAGCTAGCACAAGCAGAAAACTTTTGAAAATGGGGGTTTTTTTAGACACAGAGCCAACAGTGAGATCCCTTATATGTCAGCACCTACCCAGATAAAGGCAGTAAAATTCACAAGATCTTACTCAAGTTCAAAAACAAAACAGACTTTCAACTCCTTTAAAGAAATAGGCAAAAGTATGTCTACTTTCATACACAAACAAATAAGACTCAAGCATGTCCTTTGTGAAATGTACTTTCTGAAAACTCCACAAGTGATTAATTTTAAATGAAATGGTCCAAACCAGCAGTTGCTGAAGCCATCACAGCATCTTAAGAAAATAATAATGGCCAGTCTTCGCGAGCGAAGATTTGGGAAAGGTCATTAACCCTTCGAGCCTGCGCAGTGGATTTTTTAGGTGAGACACAGCGTGCGCTGAACTGAGCCCACCCTTTAATCCTGAGGTTCATCTGCCGGGGCCAAGCAAGCTTGGACAGTGGCAGTGAGGGTCTCAGGACGTAGGTTTGTTTAGAGTGACCTTCTCTTAGATGGATTGCCTCACAGGGCTAACAAGCTCCATCTGCCCGGGGGGCTGGGAATCGAACCCGGGTCGCAGTGGTGAGAGTCCTGCACCCTAACCACTAGACCACTAGAGGCCCCTTAAGAAAATATTTTTGAGGAAAGTATGTTCTCTGAACTCTGCAATGCTAATTTCTAAGTCAAAGTCGTGAAGGCCAGGGCAACGCTAAAGTTAGCTTTCAAGAACAAACACCTTATTTTAAACAAGTCCTTATAGAGTACATTTCCAAAAGGTGCTGGTTCTGATCTATAGAAAATATCATGGGAATTATAGATCCAATTTTTGCTATGTATAGATGCATGAGCCATGACCAAAAAAAAAAAAAGATTTAATGGTAGTACTGCAGAAGAAAAGCAAAATTTGAAATGCCCTATCTTTTTCAAAATTCAAAAACATATTTAGCTGAAGAACACACAGTTGCAAGAAAGTATATTTTATTAATCAGAATCACAAACCATGAGACCACTGAGAAACTTAACCCAATGATTTCTTACTTCATAGAGAGACAGGTTCAACCTTGCAAAAAAATAGTCTGTTACTGTTAATATCTTGTTTTAGTAACTAAAACCTATTCTTCTTTTTACTTTTAGACCTCAGAATATTTACAGATGATGAAGAGAGAAAGTAACACAATAAACTCCTCTGTGTTACTGATACTACGAGAGAGGATTTTGCTGTTGAAAATCAAGACTTTTGCCATCTGAGCTCTCAAGAGCAACAGAAGTCATTGTGATGTTTGCCCTGCACTGTGGAAGCTGGGTAGCTGGGTATGTTGGGTGCATGCTTGTTCCCTGAAAAGCAGCAGTAGATCATCTGAGAGCTCCCTTAGGGGAGCCTCCTGCTCGGCTGGCTCACTTTCAGCCCTTCACCACCACCTGGTCTTGAGAATCTGGAGAACTTTTTGCAGGGCAGCTCACAGTATGGAAAACCTAATAACATTACTCTAGAAATTATCAGTGTCTAAATTTAAGACAACAAGACTATTAGTTAAATTACTAAGAAAATAGTACTGCATTTCCCTTGTTTCTCTTTTCTTTCATATACTAGAAGAGGAGGGAATTGTGTCATTTTAACCTCAGTCTTCAACACCACCACTTTGTCACATTACTTCATGGTGATACATCAGGAAATTAAGTTTAGCCTCTGACACACACTTCAAAATCCTTGGTCATGACTGAAAAAAAATATAATGTGCAATTTAATTTCTCACCACTGATTCAGATACTGGAAACACAGAAACTGGATCAGATGGGCAGGGCGATTGTAAAGGCCAGTGGCCTATTAGGTTCTCACCACTAGCTGGTTTTGCACAAAAATTTTTCTCTAAATGAAAGTAGGACACTTGGAGAAAGGGCTTTCACTGGTGAATGGGACAAGGTGATCTGCATTCTCCTTGAAGTTTTCATGATAAACCATAGCATATATTGCCACTGTCATATCAGCATTGATATTTTACAATTTCTTTTCTTTCTCTGAGAAGCACAATTTGTGTATGAATTCTGCATGCATGTATCTGCCACTTGCTTCTTAAAATTACTGATGAAAACAAATTATCAACTTACTCTTTTGACTTATTACAATTGGAGGTGGACCATGCATTTGTTTGAGTGTCCTTGCAACTCAAGGAAGCTCGTACCCAGCTGCAGGCTTAAAAATCTCTTCTGAATAATAGTAAGAGTAGAGGGATTATGACATATTTTAATGAAACTACTCAAGCACAAAAGTAATTACAGTTTTCTAGTTTTAAAACAATATAAGCTGCAATATACTTTTTTTTCCCCAGGTGAAAGTGGATACAGACATTTGCAGAAATAAAACCCTCGAATGAATCATCCTACTCCTTTTGAGCTGGACTCTTTCATTCCATGCTGTAACCAGTCCTCAGAAATACTCAAACCTAGAAGGGCAGAAAGGATCCGTAATTCTGGCTAGCCTAAGCCTGTGAAGAACAATGTATTGCTTGATACTTTGAAGACTTTCTGCTTCAGAGAGGAAAATTCAGCTACTTCCGTATTATGAAAGAGCTAATAAAAAATGTAAAAATCTCTTCCACTTCCACACCTATAAGAAATCACTCAGTGATGCTGACCAACAAATTACAGTAATGTAAATCCTGCAGTCATACCCTGTCTCATAACCAAGCTTCAGAGCAGAAATCTAGTTCATATAAAAACTAAAAGAATAATTAAACATGGTTGTGTATCTGTGCCCGCTCTTTAATTTAAGAGTGCCAATCTACACAGGTCCCTGTCTTCTCTAGAAAAAGGAACTGCTGTTCCGTTCCAGCAACGTTTATCTTTAAAGCTTCCCAAAAGACATCCTCTATTTAGATCTCCTCCACAGCCACAAGTGACTGTTTTACAGATGACATTAGCTGTGCATAATTGGCAACACACCAGTAACCACAGATGAGACCCCTGTAATCCCAAGGCTCTTATATTAAGCACTAGAGTTTAGCATTTTGCTGAAGAACATTGCTCCATGCTAAACATTTGCAAGACAAGAGTGATGTTGTTTATAAAAATTAAGTAGTATGAAAATCCAGTACAGTCTCCCTCAAGAAAAGCCGAGAAGGAAATGGATAAGTGACTCGAATACCAAGTTTGACCTCCGGTTCCTGAAATAACGTGTAAAAGGGAAACAGTAACATCACTGTTGTCTTAACTATCTTGAACTTTCACTCTGAAAAATTGATCCAAGATTATTTCAGGAAAACTGACAACATACTCTTGTGGGAAAAATTTGCTACTTGCCATAAATAGTTCACCTAACTTTCTCTTAGATCTACTAGATATTTCACCATATCTTCCTGAAAACTTTGTATAGAAAACAGGTAGATTGTTAAGCATAATATGTTCTTTCTCTCATACACATACCAGTAAGTGTTTGAACGCAGCACTTTGATAATATTTTCAACACAGTAAAAGCTGCCTGAGATTATCTCTGCCACAACAAATATTATTGCTTTCTTATTTTTTTATATCAGCAGTTTGAAAATATTGTGTAAAACCAAATACCCTCCAAGTTCAACAAAAAAGCTTTATGAGACTCCTCACCATGCTTCAAGTAATGATGTTTTTTTCATATTTCCACTTTAATATCACTAAGAAATACTATATTTCCCTTCTGAAATGCTGCTTCTAATTCTTGCCATACTGCCCCCCGAAGACACCCACACACAGATGGTAATGGAAGGAAGTGAGGCAGCAATGTAATTTCTGCTAGACACTTTACATTCATGGAAGATTTTCAAAGGGGAAAATCCTGAAGTACTAATTCAGGGTTAACGGGAATAAGTATATTATAATACAAGACTTGACTTGTGATTTTTACTCCACGAAGAAACTCAGTGGTGACACAGTGACTTGCAGTTTTGACATTTGCCCAGCAACAATGTCAATGCACTTCCTCACAAAGTGTTCCTACACAATAGTAGTCAATTTATACAGTTGGTTTGAAAACGGGTTTTTCCACTGTTGCTATTTCAAAACACTCTTTCAGTGACTCATGCTCTTGCTGATCTCTTTGCTTAAGGTTCTGAAAATTGATGTCCAAAAAAAATCCCCTTTGATAAGCGCAGATTTCCTGAATAACCCAAGCTGTTTAATTTAGTTGTTTTGACTAAAATACATCCTTCAGAAAGATTTAGTGATGTTAAGTACAACAGCATAACGTGATGCTCTGGAAAAGCTCCTGAACCAAAAGTTTCCCAAGAATTTGCTATTACCCAGCCATTCTCACACATACAGAAACATCTCCAATGGGAAACCCCAATTAAAAAATTTCTACAACACAGCAGTTTCACAAAATACTTATCTTCAGAAATACAACCCAGCATGGGGACACAGGCTATAACAGAAAGTACCAAAACATGAATTTCATTCCAAAATGCCAAGAAATTGCAAAATAAAAATACTTTGTTTGGCCAAAGTAGTCATCTGGGGTTTTTAGTTTTTGTTCCCATTGTTCTATGGCCTCTAGTACAGGTCAGCTATTTTTCAGCTAATAGTAATAAATACAAAATATAAGATACAAGAAAGTTTGTTGAAGCTGAGTAGAAACTTTCAACTTTAATCCTAATATTCATGTGTTACACCAGAAATGTCAGTAACTATGATCAGAACTTCGCTCAAGGCTTCTTTTTTTTTTCTATTTGAAATATGAAATGTTTTAATATTCAATAGACCACAGAAAGTTCAAATGAATTTCTATTTTTGATTAAGCTGTGCTGGATGTTTTTGTGCTATTTCTTCCAGATCCATGATTATTTTAATACTGCTATGTCTTAGAGTTTACACTTCAAAGATCTGCTGCAGGGCTACATTTTCAAAAGGGAAAAGAAATTAAGTTATTCAAATTGTAAGTACCTATACTTTGGAGCATTAATCTGACTGAAAATCTAATCCCATTCAGCTTTTACCAAAATATGGGATTGTTTCTAGACTATTATGATCAGTTGCTTGGCATAAAAAAAAAATCACTTACATCATATAGTATGGAATGAACTGTGTTAGAAACAAAACTGACCTTTGCTCCAACCTCAGTACTTGCACCAAATTCAGCATATTTTGCATTTGAAGTTTTTCATCACTATTCAGAGATTATGAATTAGTTTATTCTAAATGTCAATAATTGTGCTGCACAACTATCTGAAACAGATACGACTTGGTCAGTTCTCAAAGACATAAAAATCTCATGGCTCTTCTCATGGTAGTACTTTACATATGCACCTCTAGCCCCTTGTCACAATAAAGGCAAAATGTTTTAGCTGTTGAGCATAATTCCCAAGTATTCATTGAAATATAAATTCTGTTGACATTTGAAATTCTCTAACATGATTTATCCATCAATGGAGATTTATCAAAAATTGAGATAGACATGAATTACCACTTTAAGATGCAATCAACAGCTCTTGGGTTAAAAATAAACTTAATCATACCATCCATAATAAGTACCATATTTCTATCTCAAATTTTGAAAATTGAAGTATGGTACATGCTCATACAAGTGAGTGTATATGCCAGTCATTTCATAGATTATGCTCCCATCAATCACAATAAATTTAGCAAACCAAGAAGTAAAACTTAGAGACAATAAATTTCTATATGCTTAAGTTTACTAAGTTCATTCCCTCACTGATGTGTTTCCCTAGGGACATTCACATCAGCATTTGTAAGATATTATTTGCAGCCCTGCAGCCAGTATTGGCTTTTTGTCTATGACATTTTTATAAGAATTCAAAAGCAACTTTTCTGCTTTGACAAGTAACTTGGTACCACATCAATCAAATATGTCTTAGAAGCAAAGTACTTTGCTTTCCATCAGTATCAGGCAGTGACCATAGAGACATCACTAATGTCTCCATCTTAGGAATGTCTCCTGGAACTTGGACAAAGAAACAATCTCTGCAAAAACGTCCTATTTTCTTCCATCCCTACCCTCACATTCATTATGTTCAGAGCTACCATTTGATAGACTGGCTCATTGATAATCCACTGGCTCATGGGAAGCACTTGTAAGTTTACGTGAAAAAGTTGGAGAGAGTAGTTTTCAGCCATCCATTATCAAGTAGAAGAATGATAAAAAAGACATTATTCTGAACAATGCTGGACCAGTAGCCCGTGATGTGACCTTTAGTATTTATTTCACCAGTAAATATAATAGTTCCCCATGCTGCATGGTGGATTTGGGGGTTAGAGGACAGAGATGCATTTTGAAAAGATCAACGTGTAAGTCACTCACTCATTCACTCTCTCACTCATAATAGTGCATGTCCTGGAGTCTGGATTCTATTTGTCCTGTTATTTTACTGTACATTTCAATGTTTTATTTCTTTCAGATAAAACAGCTAAGAACTGATGGTGTCTTACTGTGAACACAGGATGGGTCTTTTATGTCTTAAACTCGTGAGTACAAAAGCTCTTTGTGAAAACGAGGATGTAGCTCATTATTTTTTTCCTTTTTCACAAATGCAGAGAAAAATGAAGTTCATACAGTTGCCTAGGAGTATGCAGTGACATGAATACTACTTTTAGCACTTGTTGCATCTCTGCTGTTTACATTGTCAGAGTAAGAATAAATAGTACCAAGATGTAAAATCACCCTCGGTGAGGAAATGTATACATAACTCTTCACATACCCCCTATCCAAACCAGTTCTGTCCCTCTTCTTTCCATTTATTTGGATTTTGGTGTCTCCATAAGAACCTGTACATATTTTATGTAAAATTATTGATGGCCATCATTTCTTCCTTAACCATTGACTGCAGACTCAGGAACAGATAACATACCCTCTCTTTAGAAAATAAAGGCAGGATCAGTAAAGAAATATAAAGTAAACAGATATTCAGTACCAGGACTGCTGTTTATTAGTGGAAGGTAAAAGCAGACAAGCCCTATGTTGAGGCCCAGGAGAGAATAAAGATATGTCAGTGAAATAAATATATCCTGTTCGATCTGGCACCAGCATTTAATACAATTCTCCTGCTACCTTATTGTCAGACAAGAAGAAGTTGGTGAAAAGCAGCAAACGGTGCATGTGCCTGGACTAGCAAATAGCCTGGTTATGGCAGTAGGTTTGATAGCCTAGGAACGGCGCCACTCTCCTCTCCAAAATACAGGAGAAAGGGATTAGTGATAATATGACTGGTGAGAGATTTCCTTGATGCAAAACATGATGGATACAGGTCATAAGGAGGGAAGACAAGTAGTTTATCCCCTTCCAATTTCTGCTTCACTTTGCATGAGGAAGGTTTATACTAAGAAACTAAGTATATACTAGGCTGTTTTAGTCCTCCTTTCTATTATGCTAGTTCTAACTGACCCTGCATAAAACTGGGCTCCTGTCTAATACCAATATACAAATAAATGTCGGCCATAGCACTGTTTTCAACAAATACTGTCCAATGGATGGGAATACAGGCTCATGCTTACACATAACCTTCTTTGTTTCCTCATAGATACCCTGTTGCTGCCTTTACTGCTGCCAAACTGGCAGTGTTGATCCCTTCCACAGGCTCAGCGGAGCCCACTGCATGGCATTCACAGCAACGATTTGTAACTATGATTTGCAACTACTCAGTAAAGTTTTTGGGCTAGCAAATGCTTCCAGTGGTTTGCTTTGTGCCACGTTAACAGTCAGTGAAACATGCTGGTCTCAGGTGAAGGAGGACCAGTCTATTTTTTATGCAGCACACAATCACAGAGCAATTCAAACCAGCCAGGAAATGTTAGGAGACTTTGTTCATCAAAAAATCACGACACTCGTCTTCTACTGGCTTTGCAGAGAGTATGTCTTCAACCATTGCCATTTCGGGAACACAAGCATTCCGTGGCTTTAAGCAATCGCGGTTGGAATATATTTCTATGCTTCTAATTTTTGGGGTTCTTTTAAGAAAATGATTGTATACTGGTTTAGGTGAGTATATAAAAATATCTATAGATTCAAGTTTAAAACTGATGTCCACATTTCTTACTAATATAATGAGGTTCCCTTCCCATGTTATGCTTCTAGAAATGACTATCACTCAAGGAAAGAAAGCAACAAGTTTTCACTACTGTTAATATACTTTAAATTTCAGCATTTTTTCCTTCTCACATGTTTAAAATTACCATTTAGCTTCCATTATGAAAGATATCCTTGCTAGTTAGTGTTTTCTTCTTTTTAGCGAGTAAGCTAACAAAGGCAGACAAGTTTTTTATCAAGCAAGAATACATGTGCACTGAGAAAACAGGAAAATTACAGCTCTAAGTACAAGTTCTTAAGACGAAGCACCCACAAGTAACTATTGCTACATATAAAGCAAATACAATAATGTAATCCTTTAGTGCTGCCTAAATTTGCTGTACTCTAAACTTAGTAGAGATGATGATCACCAAACCAAGCATATCAGTGAAGGAAGATCTGGCAGAGGTGGAAGTTATTCTGCTGTTTCATGTTGCAGAAATCGTTCGGTAATTTTAGTATGGGCAGCATCTTATACAAATTGCTATTCAAACACATTGGAATGGCAAGTTCTTCTACTAAGTATCTTACAATCAGCATTTCTGATGTGACAATTTAACTAAATAATGAATATTTTCTGTGTTGATCATATTCTGTGGTTGCTCGATAAAGCCCTGACTTCTGTTATTCTCTGAGCTTCCCCAGTCAAAAGTGCATCCTTGAGAAGATGCTACATTAGTCATAACCGAACTCATGAGACACCAGCGTTTCTTACCTTGCAGCAAATTCTGAGGCTCTCAAACTTCATTTTGATATGAAGTGGAACCTTAAAACCAAACATCAAAGCTTTGCACAAACTGAAAAATTAAAAAATACTTTCCTTTAATGCTATCAAAATATGTGATTCAACAGGGGCAAAACCTTTTTTTTTAGCATAAAACAAACAGAATTTTTCAGCTTCATCTTTCTGACTCATATGACAGCTTCTAATGGAAGTATAATATTAAAACAATAAAACAATAATGCAGTATTTCAGTACTTCCTGATAAGGGCAAAGTCAAAAAAATTCTCTTGAAAGAGTGTGGCTGTGAAAACATTTCCCAGCAGAAAACTGATTTGCCACATATAGCATCAGAAAGGCTCTTAATGGATAATTCTTTTAAGTTAAGTAGATGTAGAAGGCTTGTACAGAACTAAGATGGATGTGCCTCATTATGCTATGATTCCATAATCTCTTTGACAAGACCAGAGGACAGTGCCATAGGATCTGCTACAGTGAGCACTCATAGAAAGTCAATTGACAGTTTTAGACAATAGAGACAAAATAAGAAGCGAATAAAGGGCAATCACATCTGCCTTTTTCTCTTAAGGTGTTACTTTGTCAATGATTATCAGAATGAGTCGAAATTTATAGTCAACCCTATATCTTTAATAACATGCTATTTCCATTTTAACATAAACTAAATTCACAGATATTCTTATTGTGCAATATAAACGCTATAACTATAGCAGTGATAGCTCCGCTTATCTCATATCTTGCCTCTCTGTTGGTGATGAGTCATCTCCCCTCCTACCATGTAGTAAAGAAAACAGATGAGCCTTGAAAAGCTAACACTTTTTGCAATTTTATATAGCAAATACCATTTGTAAAATATATTTGAAAAATCACAGCTCCTGTAACTACTATATAAGTTTCCAGACAGTGAGTTACATCCAGTGAGGATGAAAACATTTGGAAAGTATCTGGAATTTCGTTTCTAAAAGATTTTTTTTTTCTAAAAGAAGAGTAAGAGTGAATTAGTATTTTGGCAGTTTTGATCATGTCCTTTTAAGCTTTAATTTCAAGCATATTTTTAACTCTGGAGTTATGCTTAGAAGTAATTTCTATTTATTGACTGTGAAATCAAAGGGAATATTATAAAACCATTCTCTATTTCAGTTGCAATGGAAAAATCCAAAGTAACTCCATTATGGTCAGTAAAAATGTTTCAAAAGTTTCAGAAAGTGGTTGACAAAAACACTGAAATATGGCTCAAATTCTTCTCAGCCATGACATATGCTGAGACTTATGGCAAACCAACCTTAATTTCAAAGAAAAGTAAAGTCTATTTCTTTATCCTTTCTAAGGTCAGTAACCATGCAAAATTGTAGTAAAACTATAACCATCTAGAGATATTTACTTCTAACATAAAAAAACTTCTCTATACAATACTGTAGATTTTTATACTCGATTGCATCTTTGCACCTGACAGGTGAAACGGATATGTAAAAACTCTTCATATTGGTGTCATGAAGGTGTCATGATTGTCTCAAGTAGCTTCCTGTGCTATGTGAACTGAAGCAGCTGTGGTCTAAAATGGACATCTCACATCTTTATGTATAAAGATGAAACATTCAGGGTATTTTGGCATGAAACATGTTTGTTTTACCAGAGGCATTAGTAACATGATAATATTCCCTCCCTTCATAAAAAACACTTCCTTTGTTTGATGCCTTCACAAGGAAACCTAGACAAATGCTAGTAACTCAAGTCACATATGTAAAAATCAGAACTGTCTAGCAGCTGTGCTCCCTCCTCTCTCTGTGCAGGGAAGCTGAGGGAGGACAGGTCTCTGGGGCAGCAGACACGGAGTGTCTTAGATACCAGTTAGGTAACTATGTAGAAAACAACGCAAAAAGAGAAATAAGTGGGTATGTACAAACAAGTAGGACAAGGTTATTGAGGGACATACTATTTGAAGGACCTGTTGTCTTGGTTTTGACTGATGCGGTCACCTCCATCAAGCCTGGTTACCTATATATGGCACAAGGGAAATGATTTCACAGAAATATGATCACTGATCAAAAAATCTTTTCAGCAAGGGAAACAACGATGCTCAGTTTGTCACAGATATGTCACAGATATATTTAAAGTGAGTGTTATCTTCTAAAGATGTGAAACTTACAAAGTGACCAGCAAAGAATTAGAGAAAATAATTTAACTGCATTACAATTTGCACCATAGTAGGTGAAAGAACTCTAGCAACATTGAGTCACCTAGTACTACTGGGACAAAGTGAATACACAGTTCACTTCATAACTATGGTAGCGGTCAGAGAGACCAAATGGATAGCCTGCTGCCACAAAGAGAGAATGGGTAGCCAATGACAAAAAATCCAAGAGACTTATATTCAAGCCTCACTTTTAAGCCATAGGTTATGCTAGTATGCCTTAGACAGCACTAGTTTTTTGGGGCATTTTTGGTGCATTTACAAGAGGAATACAATATTCAAGATATTAAATAAACGTAATTAAATAACGAGAGGTAATTTTTTATTTTACTTCACATGAGAAGATTCAGCCTTAATAATTTACTGATTTTTAGAGTGGTGAACTAGCTATTCCAAGTACTTCTTTAATAATGAAGGGGTCTTTGTCTATTTCTTTATAAAAGCCACACAACATACAGATAAAGGTCACTGTTTAACAGGATGCATGGATAGGCAGGACTTCTAACCATATCAGACTTGTTCTTGATTTTATTTCATATGAAAACTCTTCATATCATTTGCATAAGATACATGGGGTTTGGTGCAATTTTTAATTAATGTTAGTGTTCTATTTTGTTTTAATCCTTCATATTTTATCCCATGTATTCCTTAATTGAAAGAGATTTTAAGACACTTGTTAGGCTTTCTTTTGTATAGTAGCTTGTAAGATTTTGCAGGGAAGGAAGAGCTCTCTGGTGGTCAGGGTGGCATGGCTGTGGTCAGATCACAAGCTCTGCAGTTCACATTCTTGCATGTGAACCACTCCCTCTTTCGTACACTTTTGTTATTAATATTGTTGCTGTTACTGTTTGTTTTCTTGTCTCTTTGCTGTTTCCAGTAAATTGTTCTTATCTTAACCCATGATAACCTTTTGTGCCTCCAATTCTTCTCTCCAGCCACCCACACAGGGGAGGAGGTAAGGGGAAGCGAGCAGCAGCATGGTTTTAGTGGGAGCACTAAATTGGAGAATACCATTCATAAATCACAATATTACACTTCTAGAGTTAACGTGCTGCAAATGAATATATACTCATGTTACATAGCATTCGTTCCAAGTTCCGCTCTCCCATAACTCATTTTCTTCTCGTTAATGTATACTTTGACGTTAACAGGTTCTGTCTTAAATGTAACTTCAGCTATGGACAGCTTGATTGAAAACAGAGCCTGTATTGATGAAACAGAGCTGACTAGTTTGCACCGACTAGTCCTCATTTATTGATGTCAAATACTCTCCTAAGATATAAACTTTTGATTCTACTTTATGCAAAAGTTACTGTAATTTCATTGATTCACCAGGTTTTTCTTTTTTGGTGTTACTTAAGCAGCTGAAGGAGAAATATAAACTGAACACTTGAGCAATGAGAAGAGCTTAACTTCCTTTCTCTCTGGTTTTGTTCTGCTGTAATCATATATCACCCTAAGTATCTGCCAGATAAAAATATAGCATGTATATAATATTGATCACTCTTTCCTAGCACTTTCATTCCTATCACGTTCTTTACGTTTTTCAAAGTGCTAAATACCCTGTCTGCTGTATTCTACAGAAATTGGTTTGCAAAAACAGGCTTATTTTCCAGTTGCAAATGGTCATTAAAGGACAATTTGTGCCATTTTATGCTAGGCTTGACACTGTTCATAGATACCCGCAACTGGAAACCGTAGAGAAGAATCTTGCAGATAAAGAGTAAACAGCTTTGGCAACCCAAGGCAAAATCCCAGATCCTAATGGGTACACCCACATTTTGTTAGATTCCAGACACCACTAACTGGGCCTCTAACCCAGCCACAGGGGGAGTGTGTTTTAAACAAGAGCACACAGTAGAGTGCTAGCCGAATCTAGGGGATTCCAAATCCTGATCTTTAGCTGCCGGCAGCTCCACTAAGTACCCACTTGAAGGCCCCCAGCTTCTGGCAGCAGCAGGAGCAGGCACAGGACTCCCATCTCTCAAACACAGCAGCAGGGGTCCTGATGACAGGGGTGGGTGGTTTGTTCCTTGGTTTTCTCTGACTTTGCTGGGTACTGTCTCATGTGTTGTCCATTAGTAGTTTCAGACTGTTTACCTATAATAATAAAAACTAGATTGCTTTCTAATAGCTGCTGAGACGCCTACTTCGTGTATCAGTGCTGAGGTATATGTTCAGTTCAGTGATTTAGTTAGATTCTGAGTAAAGAAAGGTCTAGTCAAATCTGTATGGATTTTACTAAAGTTTTTCTTTCTGTAAAATGTATTCTTTTGTGTATATGTATCTTTCAAATTAGTCTATTCATTTTATTAATAGTACAGTTACAGGGTTCATTTAACAATAGAAAATCTTATATTGGAAATATTAATACTCAGCAAAAAAAAAGCATTTTTGGATTTGAGGCAGAATATTTTTTATTCCTTTTCTTTTATTTTTCTTTCTTACAAAGTCAATACTAATCAAAGAAGAAGAACATGTGTTATTTTTTAAATTATGGCAGCAAGAAGAATGATTTCCTTCCCAAAATAATAGAAAAGTTAGTTCCAAAGGTTTCCAATGCTGATACAAATCTTTATTAGATCTGAGACACAGGACTCTAATCTCCTCTTTATTTGACAGATATGTTGATTTCAGAAGAGTTTCAGCTGACTGAGGACACCTACTGCAAATAATACAACTAATATAGTCCATTATTCTTTTTGCTATATATTCTGCCTGTTTATATGCTTGCTGTAGCTAACGAAAAATGTAAGAATAGTTGCTTGTTATCTGTGCAGTCTCCCTTTTTCTTTTTTTTTGCTATTTTCCTGTAAATTAAATGTCCTGTTTGGATCACCTGTTATAGGAACCAGCAATTAAATTGAGTAATTCCCTTGCTAAATCAAAAATGACACTTCAATTTTTACAAAAAATAATTATCTGCATCTGTAACTGGTGTCTTGTACAGATGATCGTAAATTGTCATTCAAATGATATTTTATTTACTTCTCTTATTCTTAGACTACTACGTCTGTCGCTACATCTACCTGCACATCAGGAGTCCATTTTTGAGTACAGATAATACAGACAGTTTCTATCTTGGCTTGACTAGTAATAAACTGAGCACAGAGACTCAGCACACACTGATGTCTAAGTTTGATGAAGCGGACTGAATAGCCAGAGTCTAAGAGAAGAACATTCCAAATACACTGAATTAGAGATTTTATCTCATCTTTTATAACAAAGGATCCAAGAATATTTGACACAAACCCCTTAAAGTGGAGTCTACTTCTCAGAAGAACAATTTGATTTCATCTAAAATAGATGCAATATGTAAAGGTCTAAATTGCCATTTCACTCTCTAACCTCAATATTTATTTTGTTTTCTGTTCTGTTCTA
>NW_016690196.1:495448-597584 GCF_001604755.1 Lepidothrix coronata
AAGGGTTAATGACCTTTCCCAAATCTTCGCTCGCGAAGACTGGCCATTATTATTATTTATTTTCTACTTATTTCGAGTCCAGAGCAACCAACTCATTGCCCAAGCAGAACAGATGGAGTCCATCTGCAAGTGCTGACCATTGTAACTATGTCTTCATGGCTTGTCATTTTAGAACCCACAATAAATTTTTTAGGTGATACATCAACAATCTGAAAAGATGTAGATAACATGCAGGGTCTAAATACTTCTGTAAAACTGTATTTGACCCCAGTCACAAAAGCCAAAAAGATGAGTCACTCTACCTCCACCTTTCATTAACACAGATTCTGATTTTTTCTATTGAATAGATGCTTTTATAAGTAGGAAAGGACTTGATAAAATTGTTTAAAAACACCCACCTCTAGAACTCAGTAGGAACACAAAAATACTACTACTCAGAAAACAGGTGAATAGAGAACAAAGAAGTTTTTTTCTCTGAAGAGTATGGAAGAAAGAAGAATTCGACTTGAAATTATTACTTATTAAAGCAACTAGAACAATGAGGAGAGGGTAAAAACATGGGAAGAAAAACAGAAAGGGGAATTTATGTAAACAAATCATTAACGGGCAAGTTTGGACCACTGCCTTTTTTCTATTCACAACAGATTTCCTGTTCTAGAAAGTGTTTGGTCAACAACTGTGCATTTTACTGTATACTTCCTCTAAGATCTGTAGGCTTTTCTTCCCATAATAAGTAAGTCCAAAATTTACAAGTATATAGTCTTTACAGAAAGGCAACAGGTCTATAGATCTATAAAGTATTTCCATATTTTAGCTATCTCACAGTTTATTATAAAAGCTTGAAGGGCAAAACTTCTGGTATCAGCCAAGCACATGGGGTACTGCTATCTATGAGGTCCTCACATGTACATATTAATTTGGCATTTGGCTCTGAAAAAAAAAAAAAAGGCAAAAAAATCCCCCACCTAATCATTGACAACCTTCTCAGTATTTTCCACAAGCCTGTTACGTACACAGAACCCAAGTTAGAAAGCTGTGCAGGAGTTTTAAATGGCTAACTCTTACACAATTTGTGACAACTGAATGCACAAATGGAATATTTGCATGCCTTTGTGGCTACTTTGATATCCAAATGGGTACATTAAACACCTGAAATGCTTAAACCTTTTTGATGTTTGTATGTCAAAACTACACATATAGCTGTTGTACAAAAAGTTTATACAATTTCCTGTAGGTCTGTAAAAAAAATATACTATTTTCATAATTTTTTTTTTACTTTCAAAAAATTTCGTCAAAATCCTTCAAAAAGCTAATATTTCACGAAAGCCCACGGAGGTTGAATAATGGTTGCTGCTAATACCCCACATCCAGTGTTTTTCTTATGATAGTATGGAACCAAATTCTTAGCAAGAACTCAAATCCTTCACAGACATTCCATTATTCTAACAGTGAAACACTCATCAAGTACCCATCAGCTCCACTCCTCTTCTGCTACACTCAAGCACTACCAGGCCTTATAATAAAATATATTATCTTACAAAATGTGCATACGGCAAAATGAGATTAATATTAATTTTCTTTTCTTCTTTTTTTGGTTTTATTTGTTTGTTCAGTTGGTTGGTTAGTTCTTTGTGGTGGGTTTGGGTTTTTGTTTTTTTTTTTTAAATGTTCTCAATGTTTTCCAATTAGTTTGGCTCCATTAAGCAAGTGATTGCGATGCCTGTGTCCTCCTTCCTACCAATAACTAAAGACTCTTTAAGTAATTTCTTTGTGCCATCTACTTGGATTCCTGAAGAATCCTGGGTTTGTGCTCTGTTCCTCAGACAGCAAACTCACCAGCCTGCACCTCCTGACTTCCCGGTACCCGCTACAACAGCTCTGCCCATTTCCTACTGTGGTCCAGAAAGCAGCACAGGTGAGCAGCACGTACTCCACTGATCTTCCCTAACAGGAGAAACAAGTAAATCAAGAGCATCCCCACTGAGGTCTTCCCTCCCTAAGGCAAAAAGAGACAGATGCTGTGTGGGAAGCAAAATGGCAAGGTGCACAGCAGGAATGTTGGGCTTTGTGCCTTCAAAGCTGCCAACATCCTCTGGCCTCAGGGACTACTTAGTCTGCAGGGTTGGGATAATAGAAAACATGGTAACTCCTGCCAGCTTACATGCTTTTTTGTAACATCAAGGCTTGCTCTCAAACTGTGTAGGCTAGAAAGTAGATTATTGACCTTTATTTTGAAACCTATAATAGGCTGTGTCAAATGTGTGCAGCATTGTAATAACACTCATTGCACATTTGAACACTCTTATTTCCTGTTAAGAAATTATTCTTGATTCCATTTAAAATTATTTTGATAATTTGTGGAAAATAAATTACTATCAATGGTCCACTTATCTGGGTAGTGATAGATTGTCAATCACAGTAAGCTGCATGAAATTATCTTTGCTTCCCATTTGGGTGACTTTCTAATTTGATGTATCTTACTTTTTGTCAGGAACACAGCTGGCAGAAAATACTAGTGGAACTTCTTCAGGACATTTTCAATGTCAAAAAGTGGGATTTATGGTAAACCTGTTTGTTGCAGCTGAAGTTTTTTAGAAGTCTTAAGTGTCCCATTTATAATGTTTTCCAAAAAGAAACTCTCCATTTTTCATTATGCTCTGGAATATATATATATATAATTAAAATACGACAGTTTTGCTTCATAGAAAGCTGAGAATACAGCTTCTTGTCCTAAGTCAGGAGGAAAATTATTTTAGTGGTGAGGAATGTCTTGCCAGCTCTGCCAGCTCTAAAGAAAGATTCCTTAATAATTTTTTTGGTTTTTTTTCACAGAGCTGGCTCCCAACATCCAGTAACAACTGAGAAATGAAAATTCAGATCTTACTATTCTGCTTCAAAACAGTCTTAACAAATAGAAATTTCATGCACGCAGATACACTACACAGATAAAATGGACTGCTCAGTCTGTGTCATGATCAGTCACTTCAACAAACACAGCCAAGCTGAAATAAACATGCAGATAGGCCTATACCAGACAAATGCTCAAGAAAAAAGAGTTCCAGACAATCCAGATGCACACTAGCTCCTAGTAAGGCAAAGTTAGACTGAGTGTAACTAAGTGGCAGTGAGATGGGGGTCATCAAATGACATCCCACTAGAAAGGAAAATCCTGATCTTAGGGAGACATTTGTTATCATAGAGTACGCATATACTGTTTGATAATAGCACCACGCAAAACCAGTCCATGGATAACTTCAGTAACAACAGAAGTACACACAATTAACAATTACTAGAATTTATGCCATGATGTCCTTTCACAAAGACAAGTCTGCAGTTTTCTGATGCAAGTGCAATGGCAAAGTCTTTCTCCTTGTAGCTGGAACAAACAGAATTAGGAGGTAAATCACAAGTAATCTTATAAACCCTGCTAACTTGATTTCTTGCTTAAGGGACATACTCTCCAGGGAATGATTTTACTTAGTTTGATTATTTTAACTGCTGGCCAACTATACCTATTTGTCTGTAAAAATGGAAGATTGAAACCTGCAAATACAGAACCACTTTCTCTTTGCATGCAGTTCATTTAAGTATTCCAAAAAACTTTATATTGGTAGATTGAAAGACAATAAGATAGAATATTATTTACTAAAAAGATAAAACTGAACCAGAAATAAATTATCTTGCTTGAAAAGTCACAAAATGAGTCAAGGTTAGACATCATTTAAGAGGAAAAGGGGACTATTATTCAAGACACGTTTGTACCATCTTAAAAAGAAAAGGTAATGTGTACATTTGGAGTGTGTTACACCTAACAGGATACCTCTAAATAATGTGTCACTTGTGTCAGTACCGGCAATACATATCACATGGCTACATTGCTTGCTATACACGTATAATAAATAATCACCACTCAACTAAAAAAATGCCACCGGACAATAACAAACAATGGTACATAAATTAAAAAATTAGCTATTTTTCAACAGGTGTACTCCAAAATGTAATTGTAATATTATCTATCATCTCTGCTTATAAAACAATTACAGTACCTGCTTAACTACATCCCTGTATGCAGATTTTCTCTAATTATTCTATTCCATTCTAACTGACAATATATTCAGGGCACAAACCTGCTAACATACATTCCTGACTTTAGAATTACATTATGCTCATACAAACTGACTCTTAAAAATCCCAGGTACTACTACAAACTTTTGATTTTTTGGCAAGACAGCAGATACTTTTTGTGCTCAAGCATTCTGTCTTAAGAGGGACCAGACTGGGTTTCTCTTCCTTCTGTCCCAGTGGATGTTCATTTCTGAAATAGTTTCCAGAGACTATTTAACAAACATAGCATAAAACAGATTTCACATTGTGGTAGAAGCGCTACAAACGTTCAAAAATGACTTCATGATGGGACTTCATTTATGTTCAGCTATATACACTTCCTCTCCCCATTTTTAACATGAGCACCAAGTTTCCCTCCTGTCTCAGAAATTAGTGACAGCAGAGTACCAACCCTGTCCTCTCAGAAAACACTTCTCTTCTGACTACCTCAAATTACTCTCTGAAAACAATCCAATGTGATTTAAACAAACAGCTTTGTGAACACATAAGTATCTCATGAAGTGGTGGAGTCAAGTAGTTTACTTTGCTATGCTTCCTAACTAATAAAATTACTTAAAACACAGGTCCTCAGAAAATTCTCACTGGTACTTATTCAACTAGTTCTTATCATTGCTACATCAACAGTATGTTTTTTCTAAGAGATTTCCAAGAGATAGACAGGAAGGAAAACCATTTTCATAGAACCACTGAATATATTTATGTACATTTGCTCTTCTTTAGACATAATCTAGTCTTCTCTTCCTACAAGGTTTTATGCACATAGCAGATTTCAGCTAACCTATCACTACTACAGATGCCTCTTATATCAGCTTAAGAGGGTTTCTGTTAAGCTGATATATTATGCACTGCCTCCATGGGCAAATACATATGGCACAAATATTCATGCTACTTATTTTTGTATGTGTGTTGGAGGGGGCTATTTTCTCTGTTTTCTGTAAGTACTACTCATTGCTGATAGAAAACCAGCAAAACACCATTATTAACTGGTGTTAACGACAGAAAAAAAAAGCTAGAAAAGAGTAAAGTGCTTAAAGTGAAGCTGTGATAGATTGCAGCATTCCTGATAATTTCAGGCTGATGTGAGGCTGGTTCAGGGCTCCCTTTTCACCTCACATTTTCCATGAATGTTACATATCCAGTGTCCAGAGACTGAGTGTCAAGGGTGGTAACCTAGGTGCATTTTTGGCCCTAATGAATGCAATAGGTTTTTCCATACTCCTTTGAAAAGTTCTCACACTTCAAAGGAGCATCCTCTTCCACTTAAAACACTGTCAATATCTTACATGTGCAGAGATTAGGAAGAAGATCTAGAAAAGGAAGGGAAGTGTTTTCATTATAAAACAATATAGAAGGAAAAGTTAGGAAAAAAATTTTAGTGATCATCAACAAGGCCCAGAGCTAATTCTCTGGAAACATGTGTTTGGGAGGAAGCATGTGATAGGGAAACAGGGGGTCATCTAATTCAAGATATGCACCTCATGTGGACAAACCACAAAGAAGGTTAATGTCATCAGCAATCTCCCATCTCACAACAAGGCAGTAACTACTAAAAATTTTTCGCATCAGTGCATGACTTCTATACCTAATTATTTTGCAAATATCTGTGAAAATAAGTTTTTCATATCTATTGATTTTAAGGGAATGGACATTTATGATGAATGTTTTGCACACAGATTATTTTCAAAGACTTTTCAATGGGTTTTCAGTATATTTCAGTTTCCTAGGCCCATTTTGCAAAATTGCCTCAGACTTCTTTCACTTTATTTCTGTCCTTTTACTAATGCTCCCAATGGCAATCACCAATGAATTGAAAGATAAATATAAGAATACAATTTTTTTGTTGCTGTTTGGTTAGGAAGAAGCAATAACTTTTAAATTAGTATTTTTTGTTCTGTTTAAAATAATTAACAAACACATCTTCACATTTTGAAAAGCTTTTCGTTCTGACAGTAATTTATTAAAGGTCTGATATTAGCACATGCCTTAAAATGAAAATGGAGAGCATAATCATCTTGGAATAGGCTGCCTCGACTGGAAGTGTTCAAGGCCAGGTTGGATGGGGCTTGGAGCAACCTGGTCTAGAGGAAGCTGTCCCTGCCCATGGCAGGGAGGTTGGAACTACCTACTGGAAACAGTTCTTCATTTCTTTCTGAACAGCATTTAGCTCTTATTTGATCCCAGTCCACCACAGCTTGCTCATTCTGAGCTTCCAAACTGCAATGCTGTCACAAAGCTCATTTTCCATAAAATACTGAAGTTCTGTCAAGTTTTAAGCAGCTTAACAGCACCCTTCTCTGGCCAAGTCAGGAGGCCAAGGCAGGAAAACAAACAGAAACAAGAGGTGAAGGTATGTAGACAGCACTCAAATATCCACTTTGACTTTCTGTAAAGAACATAAAGCATCACTCATTAATCAGTTAATTATCTCACTACTTGGAAATGACTGTATGTCCATTCAGTCAATATCTTCTACTGATGACTCAAAAAATCACAAACATGATATCAACGAATAAGAGAACCAGTCTTCTTGAAAATATCCACTCCCACAAGACCATGAGCATTTGAATGCAGATCATTCACTCTGACAAAGTGATGAATGGAAATGACACACAAGAGAGACTCATTGTATAACTTCAAACCAACTACTCATTTGGGAATAGAGGATTATTAACTTTTTGTTCTCAAAATTCTGATTTGAAAAGTGAAACTGTGAAGATAGCAAGTCCCTGCTCACATCTGCCCATCTGAAGGGGCACAGGAGAATGAATTATCCAGCTTGTGCCCTTCATGAACTGACAGCAAGATTTTCATCAAAGCGTTTTACTAAGACTGGAACCTCATAAAGGCAGTGAGATTGCAGTTTTAACACTGAAGGCTCTGTTTACAAATAATAAGAGGCTGATTTGGCATAAAGAAATCAGCAATAATTCTACTATTAAATTATACTTTAGGAGAATGCAAGAAAAGAGAGATGAAGGAATAGATAGAACAAGGGGAGACACTGAAGGAAAAAACAAGGCCCATAAAATTTGAGACTTGGGAGATGGGAATCCTAGCTTCTCCCACATGGTTAATTTATTCTGGAAAATCTATCAAAAATGGAAATTTAGAACTCCTTTTATTTACCTCTAATGCAATGTTACTTTGCTCAAAAGGTATGATTGAAGATGATTGAAGTGTTACACTTTTTGTGTAATTGTACACTTTTCTGTCAAACTAAGTAGTAGAGCTTTCTCTTTCATATTGTGTTTCAGATAGGTGATCTCCAGTACCGAAGTGGATAAATTTATCAACCGATTTCACATGCAGCACTGAGAAATCATCAGATGCTATCAACTCATTACTCATATGGGGAAGATCAAAACTAATGACATATGAAACTCCCTTTCTTGTTATTAGTCCCCTGAGTCATCCAATTCCCACTGTATTGATCTTCATTTTTTGCTGCCTCCTCCTATATAACAAGCAATGCAGGTAGCCCCTGTGACTCATCCCTTGGGCTCACCCACCTGTGAACTGCGAGTGAGATGAGCTACTATGACACTGCTTTCCTCTGGAGTCTCTCACTATATCTGACCAGGCTACTGAGACTGCTGTTCTGCTTTTGGCAGCATTTTTTTATGTTTAAGCACATAAATTATTTCTTTTTTACCAAGCAGACTACAAACAAAAACTGGTAAATAATGACCATACTAATTCATTTGCTAATCAAAGTGGAATATTCCAATATCTTCATGATTTCCCACGTAAAATAAGCATTTTCTGAGATCGGAAAAAACATTTAATAAAAATTAGATATGATGACAATAATCTTTCTAAAAAATGGGAAAACATAATGTCTTTATGAAAAAGACACAATATCAGCTTCACATACGGGAATGAGAAAAAACTAAAGACTTTAATGGATTATATTTTCCAGGGAAAGGTAAATTAACGTTTTCATTTTTCTCTCTCTAACTCAGAAGGAGACATGAAAAAAAAAACCTTTGTACTGATCTCCTTCTCCTATTTTTGTTGGTTCAAGCTGTGACTACTTTCCAAAATTATTGAGCCATGCATCAGAAACAGCCAGTAATAACTAGTAAGAACATGTTTTTCTCAAATGCTCATGTCTCTGTTTGCATTCTTAAATTGAACTTACATTTCTCATAGTTCTCTCTGCTCCTTCAATAAAAGTGCTAGTGTTACGCACTCAAGCTTACACACCACTCAACTGACACATTCTCCACAGATTTTATTCAGTATCAAGCATATCCAAGTATTACATACTTTAATAAAGCATCACACTGATATTCCATAATGACCATAAGACACCACTGTATCACTATATCATTTTAATGAAATATTGACGTTATGATTAGCTTATGAAACTTTCAGTACTAATACTGACTAACCCACCGCCCCCCACAAAGACTGCCAAAACAAAACCTCAACTATTGCAGTGCTTTGTTGGCCAACTCTGAATCTTCTTTCTCCTTCAAAGTGAACAGCAAAACTTTGGCATTTGCTTCCTATCTCTCCTTAGTAAAAATAAAAATGATATTTTAGAGCTCATTCTATTCTCTGTGATTCATATTGCATACTCCCTACATTCATCATTTCAAGTAAGTCTTTCTTTATCCATTTTCAGGTCTAATGGTGAACCACGGGCCAGGCAGATTGCCTTCTCTTTATTGCTAATACTCTAATCAGTGCTAGTAAGGAATCATCATGTCAATCTTCATGCAATTATTATTGCTGACCAGCAAGATGTCTACATAAAATATCTTCTTCACTCCTCCAAAACATTTTAAATGAATGGAGACAACAACAGTAACCCTTCTTTTGTACTTCTAAATGCATATTCACATAAAAGAAGCAAACTCTTCTGCCTCCATTTTTCCTTGGAGCCTTAAAAGTTTCGAATTTTTATTTGCTCTCTATGAATATATGGAATATAAAGCAAAATGATTCCTCATATTTTCAAAATTTCACAAAGTGAAATAATCTTTAACTTAGAATGATATTTTTCTGAAGCTCAACAATGTGCATAGCATATAGAGGATTATCTGTATTGCAAATGTTTCTCTGTGTGGATATTTTACTTGTGAAAACATTTAAGGAATGACTCAGTAAATTAGATAGTATAATCACATCATTTTGTTTATTATAATCACAACATTCTGCTAAATTCGAATACCATTCCCCAGGCTGATTTTGCTAATGCAGTCATCCTTAAATAGATACGGTCAGTAATTTTGCATTAAAAAAGTGACTGCTTTTTCAACTAGGTTCTCACTTGCTGTTTTAAGAAGAACTACTATGAAATAAAAGCACACAAAAAATAAAAATAAATCTATAGCAACATAATCAAAACGCTATTCCATAAGACCCTATTCCTACAGACAATTTATGGACAACCTTAGTTTTTACAAATTGTTCAAAGGACTCACAGATCTTTTCTAAGTGTTTGCAGGAACATGATTTCACTGTGGTAGAGCTACCCATTTTGCTTCTCCCCACCAAAAAAATCCCAAACAGTTGCAAAGCTCTGGTTTTTATGGAACATAATCCTGAACAGATGGCTGCCTATAAGACATGCTTTATGCATAGACATACACACACACATATATATATATATGAGCACATAAATACATATATATATATTTTACCTGGAGAGCATCTGCTTTTGATGCTCATTTTGGTCATTTTTGTATGGATACTTTTCTGGGTATTAACAGTACAAGCTTTTATCATATATATTTGCACTATTATCATCATGGTCCTTAGACAACAATATTCCTGTGTTTCTTAGCAATCAACAGTTTTGAGTTCAAGCCAAAAAGTTTTGTTTGCTACATAAACACAAACTCCTCAGACACTAAATGAAATCTGCTACTCGACACAAAAGTTTGAATATTTCAGTTTCCATTCAGTGTAGAGAACTGACAGGAAAGCTTATCAATTTAACTAAAATGAAATTTGTACTGTTCTGATGGGGCTTCTAGTCGCGTCTAGCAAAAATGACAGCCCTGGTATTTGAGGTAGAAAATCTGCAAAGGGAAAAAAATGAACTGTCCTATGATTTTTCTTTCCCTCTGCAATTAATAAAGTTAGTGCATAAATAGAAAAGGTGTTGCATTGGTGACTGCTATGTACTACTGTATATATATTCTAACATAATCTTTAAAAGTATGATGTCTATACCAGTAAAAAAAAAGAAAAGATATTTTGGTCTGTCTATTTTGAAATCCATAGCCCACAATGTAAGGCAGAGATTAAAAATTAATGTGGATTATTTAATATAATGCCATGCTGAATAACTTATGGGAAATAAAGGTCCATTCTTCAAAAGCTAGTTTTAGTAGAAATTTCTAAAATCATGAAGGTTTTTGTTCACTCTTAAGACTCTATCCTTCTTTGTGACAGAATTACTCACTAGCAAAATCATTCCAAAAGTTGAAAATTAAAGTAGAGAATTCTTCTTGCTGTGCTGGACAGTACAAACCTCTGTAAATACTTCATATATAAGTATTACCTTTTGCATTACAAAAATTGCAACTTTTACTAGAATATGGAAAAATTAGGTTAAACAATGTAATCTATTTCAAAGGACATATATGGAGATATCTATATATATACACAGACACATATACTCATTGGAGTATATATCCACATATATAATGCATAAATTGATGTAAAATTATGTAAATACCTGAATAAATATATGCTAATTAATTAATAAATGGACAGATTTTTGGGCCTATGACAATACTGACTTGGATTAGTTATAAAGGTTACAGCTGTCTTGCAAATCACCATAGACATCTCAGTCTTAGTTTCTCAGGGACAGGCAACCAGCTGCAAAAGCAGATCATGACTGTTGTAATAAGTATCACACCCCCTATTCAGTATCAGTTGCAGAGTGCAGTGATGATTTTTCTTTTGTGCTGCTACTATGGCATTTCTTACCTTCATGTACTGGCTGATACACTAAATTCATACTTGCTACGAAAACTGGCTAAAAACCAGATTCAGATCTGGAATAAGAAATATTGCCTTTTTGTAGTGAATTAAATATTCCCTTCACTTAATTTACAGGACAAAAATATCTTTGTGTAAGACCATTTCAATCTGAGAGAAACATAAAAAATTTCTATAATTATTCAAAGGATCTGGGATGTCTCCTCCAGGCCAGATGACTGTGAATTCCCCACAGCACATTTAAAAGTGTTTTCCCTTTGAGCATTCCCTTATATAAGGTAGAGTTAAAGCTTTAAAATAGTATGAAATTCACTTTGACTCTTACCAGAAAAGACACTGGGGATCTTGGAAAGAAAACTTTTCACTGTGCGAATAGGAATCCCATTTTTCTCATCTTGCATGCGGGCTATGACATCTTCCATCTGAACAGAGAGAGCGGAAAAAGAAAGAAAGAAAAAAGAAATCCAGAATTATTTCCTAAAATTAATCTCCAAGAAATCCCAGATTAATCTCTCAGAATGACAGGTCCACTCTTGCTATTTCTTTTTAAATTTATAACTTATATTCTATATTTTTACTGAACAGGCTACAAACTACAAGTAATTTATTCATGCACAAGAGTAAAAAAATTTATGTACTCAAAGTCTCTTGAGAAAGAAATAGCAATGCAGAACAACTTAATTAAAGTTATATTTAATTAAAGTAGGTAAAAGAAGTTGTCAAAAATCATTGGTGGATATAAAACTTCATTTTTTGATTGTATTAATGGTATTGTACCACATATAAAAGCAAAATAGACACATACAGACAAAATAGACACATATAGACTCCTAGGGGACTGATACAGTTCTCAAATAGACTGTTCAAAACAAAAATAGAGCTTTTAAGTTCAAAGTAAAAAATCCTTCTTTTCTTTAGAGAAGGGGAAAAAATACAGCATGAAGCAATTTTGCATCCCTGGAGACAGCAGCGCCAGAAACGCAAGATTTCTTTCCAGGTAATGAAGTGGGTATAAAAGTATTTAAGATTGATTTACTAATTTTTTTTATATACTCTTATATTAGCTCAGTTTTTCCAACTCAATTTTTAGGCTAATTTGGATCACATATTCTATAAATTACACCCAACTCAAAGGTTCACTTTTCTGTGAACTACAAATAGCAAGCCCTTTTACTGGAAAACAGAACGAATATTTGGAATCATTGGCTTATTTAATTTCAATCATTTCATAATTGAAGTTTACACATTTTCAACTTCATTCTTTCTTTCTTTCTTTCAATATCTAACTTCTCAAAATATTCAATGAAATTGTGATAAAATTAATTACAACTATTTTTAATTAAATCACCAAGATACTCCACATGAAAAACTCTGTGTGATAGGGCATTTTATACTTTTATTAGTTAAATCTTAGAAAAGTTTTCTATCTCACCTCTATGCCCTAATAGGTTCCCAAAGAATTGATTTAAAGTTTGTGGCTGGTGTGGGTTGTGGAAGCAGACTAACAGATAAAATTCTGTCATGCACCTTTTTTCCACTGAAATCAGATGACCCACATTAGCAAACAGCAAAGCAGCATTGGGTGCAGCTGTGCATTAACTGGCCCAATAAGTGAGTTGTATAGAGCCAGAAAACAGAACAGCATTTGGGATCACCCATAGTGTATGTAGGAAAAAGAACAAAAATCCATACCGAGAAAAAAAACAGAATCAATGAGTGCAACTGCTTATGAAAAACCTATTTACACAGAGAGTGTCTGGAGGTTCCCATGCTCCATGTACTTATGGATCATACATTGACAACCCAAGGAGTGCAAATCCAAAAATTACACAGAAGTAGCTATTATTAGTAAGATGTGAAAAACTGAGCCTATTGCTCAGAATTAAGCAATGTGCAAATGTAACACATTTGTTGACACTACCTATAAATGGAGTCTGTCCCTTTGTTTATTATACATATAATAACTGAAGGCTTGTACCGCCCCCTTCTAAATTCAGTTGGTAAACTGTCTTATTGAATTATTCATTATTCATTAAACGAATAAGAAGTCACTCAAATTCAAGTGAATATCTTCGTTGATCAAATTTGATGATAAATTCCACACATGAGCAGAGTAAGCTTTTAAGAATATTGCTAGAACTGCAGTGTATGTTACACTAGGACAAAGTTTAGAAGGCAATACATAAGGCAACATGATAAAGGTATATTTGCATTATAATAAAGATTACTACAAACAAAAAGCATGAACTTGGAACACAGTATTAGAGGTAGAGAGATGTAGTTACCACTTGCTCAAGAACACGTGCAAATATTTAATGCCCAGCATTGGTAGTGCTGTCAGTAATCAGTCTTTTGAGGGTACATGGAATGAATTGTTAAGTGACATTCACATATGCTTCCCTAAACTTGCTTCATGGACAGGATTTATTCTAAACTGCATAAAATCTAACTCTGATAGGGACTGCAGCTCTGGGAAAGTTCTCTGGTTTTGATCAACAAAGTGAGCTCTAGCATGTCTGCACTGCAAAATTACACCTTCCCCATCACATCAAACTCATATTATTGTTCTGTATTAGGAGTGAATACCCTCTGTGCAAAAGGCAGCTCACATTCCAGACAGCATCATTATGTACTACCTGGTTAACTCAGTGAAAAAAGATTACTTCCTAAGTGAGTGGGAATGTTCTGAAACGACACACAACACAAGATATGGCTAATTAGTTACAGTTGACCTGGGATTCTGCATGTTAAAAGTTAGACTACAAAATTCTTATTTGTTCTGTCCCTTTTTGTACAGAAATCTAAGAAGTCGCTTGTGGTTTGTGGTTATCTTAAATCTTAAACATAAGAACTCGAGAAAACAAAGGGCAATTTTTAAAAAACAATTTCAATTAAAGATTCAAAACTATCTAATTCAACATATGCAGGTGCACAGTTTAACTTTCAATATATGTAGTGGCTATTTCTGTTTTAGCTGCTTTAAATTCAGCAAATATATAATCTCTTGCACTGAAAAACATCTCATTTACTTATATTTGGGAAGCAGCAGTCAAGGCACTTCTCAGTCATTCATCAAAAATGACCTAAGACAATGAAAGGGTAGAACAGTTTAATTAGAAAGATGAAAGAAAATCTTAATCTAATTTTGCTCAAGAAGCCTAATCTGGGAAACACATGCTACTGCCTGACTTAATAATTTTCCTTCCTGAGGTATCACTGTTTTCCTGTGAGTCACCTGCCCCGATGCTGAAAAGTAAAATAGAGACTTCTTTATTTTACCTCAGAATTAGACTTTCACAGTTCTTTTCATATGTTGTTACCTGGCTAAACCTGACTGTCTCTGATCTTGCAATGGGATCTTTTTCAGCCCTAAACATTCTCAAAGAACTCAGAGGAAAAAAATCCACAAATAATTTGCCTCCTGATCATTCTGCAAATTGAACTCAATATACTTGAAAAAAAGAAGTTTTATAAGCACATCTTTTTAGCTTTTTGGTCATCATTATACATCACTAACAGGGGAAGTGTAGCTAGGAAGAAGTTCCCAGTGCATCACAGATTCTACAGCCTTTCTAAATAAAAGTATTCTTCAAAATATGTGCAACTTATTTACCAGCGAGGCAATTCTAACCCTGACAAAAACTCACTAAACTTCTAATGCACTGGCAACTCAGAAAAAACTTAAAATATTAATATTTAAAACTTCATTTGTCTCCCTGTGAAAATAATTTGAAGCCTCATCTTGACATTTAAGAACTCTGTGGAATCTATTTCAAAGACTAACTCTGTGACAACAGTGACAAAGCATCTTATAATGAAGCAAAAAAAAAGAGGATAGCAATATCCTGTAATAGAAAGGCTAGAGCTTACAGGAGTCATTGAATAACAACTCTGCTCCAAATACACTGGGAGCTAGGCATGCAGGCATGCATGACTTACCCCAGGAGCAGAACCCATACAGAATTAACACACCCACAAATTCAGTAGTATCTGACCATGAGGAAAAGAGATTGAAAGTTATCAAATGGGAAATAAAGGTGATGGTTCTCACTGATGTGTGTTGCTAAGAGTCCATTGAAGTACTATGCTTATTAGGGTTTTCTTCTTCAATATGACCATAACAGGCTTCTGCCATATGGGGTATGATTCACCTCTTCTGTCTTTAATCATCACCTACATAAAGGGATTTGTCTTTCTCTCATTTCTCTCTTGACTGCAAACCAAGATCGGTATCCTTTAGCGACTTATAGCTAGGTGAAATGAATATAACTCCTAGGAGTAGAATTCTTCTGGTTCCTTACATTTCAGTGCCATGTGGTTTGAGAGGAGAGACCCTGATCTTTAAATTTCTATATCTAAATATGAATTTCATTGATAACCATCTGCACATCTCGCAAAAATAATCAACTTTCATCATAATTCAGCATCACTGCATCTTAAAAAGTAGAGAGGTTTCATTAGTTCAAAGACAAGAAAAGTGCAAAAGGTTTGCAAGTTCAGGACAATAATTTTTTTATTCCTGTAAAATTTAGCCTAGATCAACTCCACATAAAGATGATCACTAGATACAAGGATTCCAATAGTAGAAAAAGTAATTGGTCTGGAATTAACTGAAATTCAAGAGCTACATGGTAAAAACTTGTAGCTTTGACCCACTCAGACATATACAGATATATCAATTCGATTTCTGTTCCTAAAAAAAAATAATTCAGTGACAGGGAATTAAGAGTATACCCAGGGACATTAGAATGAAACTGAGCATAATTTTGTACTCGGTATCGTACCTCAGAACAGGAGATTGCTCTTACATTGAGTGTACTGGGCTTCACCCACACTACAACTTTCTTAATTTTGCTAAAATCTTTCTTCTTCCTCTTACACAAATGCAGGGGTGGAATAACCCAGTGGAACTAACTACAAACCTCATCCAAACTTATTAAGAAGTAAAAAGAGTTACAGTATGTAAAGATTTCTTATACACTATACAAGTTTCCTTAGAGATTTTTTTCCCCTCCTTACTTCCTTAGACATTTTTTCCCTCACTACTTTAGCATTTTACAGAGTCTGAAGTTGTTAGTGCAGCTGGCAAGAAGGTTGCAGGAGGTTTCCTTAGCCATATAGAGGTACATCAAGCAACATGAGCTGAACAAAACCTGCAGGGTAGGAGAAAGATGCAACATTCCTTACAAGGTATCTGTTTTCCAACACATGCAAAAGATTAAATAGATAGACAGAGAGATAGATAGATTCTCACCTTAGTAGTATACTTATTAATATTACACTGGTAATTAGTTTCCTGTACCTGCTCTTCCTTTCAACAGTGCTCCTCTCAAACCCCATTGTACTACTTATGCTCTGTCTCGCATGCTGTCAATTATACTACAAATTTTCTGTTGAGACTTTCATATTTACATGAATGGCTTAACTACCCCATCAATGTTTCAGTTTAGGAGCCTCAGTCTTCCCATGTGAGCTGCTCTTTGCCCAGAATACACATGCCAACAATCACTGCAATATCCTTCTTTAATCATCATAGTGCCTCCTGAGAGCTGCCCAAATCAGTGAAATAGGGGTCTTTGTTCATCTAGTCAGGCTGCATCACTGAGAAGAAAAGAGCACAAAATACAGGAACTACAAATCCCAGGAGGCTGCACTGACAAGCACAGATACAGGCAAACTGATTGCCTGATCAAATATTTTGCTCACCAAACTAAAACAAATAATCTCAGTTTAGGAGTGCTGACAACCATTTTTCTAAAACAAGTGTGTAAAAAAGAGATGGTTTAATATCTCTGTATCAAAGATTTTAGCATTTTACATTTAATGCAGAATTGGGTTATTTCAACTCTTCATTCCTACTTGGGATGAAAACCAAGTTTAAAACATTCAGCAGTCCAGAAAAGTACATTTAGATTTTTGACTAAAGTACAGCACTAAAAGTTGAGACTGAAACATGCAAGCTTAACCAAACTTCGTGCACTTCATGCACGAAGTCTCTGAGCTTGTTGAAAAAAAAAAAAACAGCCAGGAGTTCCTATAAGAGAGCAGTATTGCATCTCTGGTCTACCAAGACAGGAAACTGCCCTAAGTACTCTCTGATGAACATTATATTAGAGAATAACTTAATTAAAAGAATACAAGAATTACTGGTCTCATTCTTTTCAGAGCCTCTATTTGCTGAAGTAATTATTTGACATCATAAAAACAAATGACAAACCAACACAAAAGTTTCCAATCATATTAAATAGATGCTATGCAGATAGTTTGAAAACCCTAATTTTCTACATATACCTATGATGCTGGCACCTCTGCTCATGTTCCTTGAATGGAAAATCTTGGAGATACCATATAATATATTCTGCAGATAGCAACTGATGCTAATAAGTAATTATATTTTCTCCCAAGGACTGCTAATGTTGAGCTAGTGGTTTGGTGCCCCAACATGTCACGAGATACAACTTTTTTTCTCTGTTTCATACACTGGGTAAACGGAAGGTCTCCTGTGAAGGACCAGGAATCAGAATGGGGAAAATTTCAGAAGTGGAAAAAGATGTTCAATGATTGAAAGGACTTTATGATACAGACTTTACAGTTATTATGTATATACACATTGTATGCTTCCCCAGAATTTGTATTTCCCGGGCATGTTCAGGCTTGTCCACTTCCTTGCTTTCCTGTGGATTGGCTGGAGAAGCTGCAGAGAGGAGACAGCCTCCATTCACCCCTTCTCTCCCCCAGTTCCTCCCACGTTCCTCTCTCTTTCGCCTGTGCCCCTATCCTGATTTGCTTCCCCGTTTGTCTGTCTCATGCTCCACCCCATGTCCTGGCCCTTTCCCCATCTAAAACTCGTAAAACCCCGACACACCTGAATAAAGCATCCATTTTGCACCTCTACCTTGTCCCCGAACCCATCCGTGCTGTGTCACGGCGGCCCCATTCCCCTCCCGCCTTGGACCGTGGCAATCTCCCAGTAATCTTTTATTTCTATCTCCACTCTGCACTTATTTCTTACTGTACCTCCTTTGGATAAGTTGAACTGAAGACATTTTAATACTGTATTTCACCAAAAAAAACAAAAAAAAGTTCTTTATTCTAATTCAGAAAAATAGTGCAAGTTTGCTTCTGTCAATATATATTTTGAGACTTTAGCACATCATAATTCTGTCAATAAATCTATAACACTTCGTGAGCTATTACTCCCATTTTTTTCAAGTAGATAAATTTTGTTTCACCTAAGGTCCCTACACCTAGATACATAGGACATACATCCTGTTCACTGAATGCATATTGATGCCATGCAGCTGGACTGTGATCAGTAGACTGACGTAGTTTCTAAAAACTACCCAACAGGCATTACAGATAAAACATATAATTTTAGAGGAATATATCATACTGATTCATCTTTGGAATTGAGAAAAGATTATAGAAAATGCTATAATAACTCCACAAAAAGTCAGGTAGTTGGCAACTCCAGCTTCCTGGCCCTCATGAAAATGCAATTTCAAACAACAAAAAATATATTAAGTAAGGGAAAAAAGTTATATTTTTTTTTAAATTAAACACTTGAAAAATAATTCAAGTATGCCTTAAAATTGTTTCATACTATTAATACTTCATAATTTATTTTTACCCCTCCCTTTCCAAGCAAAGAAGCATTTTTGATATTTAGGAAATGTCACAATCAGACACAGAAAATATAAAAGTTTATGCACTGATCCAAATATTGCTACTTTAAATGAATGGTTTTCATGTTTAAATTATAGATAACATTTCAGTTTATTATCTGGGGGTTTTTTGAACATAAACATTATTACTATAATCAATTAAAAATACAAATTCCTCAAAACTTGAATGCTAGTGTTGCACAACAAAACTGGGGAAAGCTTATCCAAAGGAGTTAAAAAAAAACCCATCCAGATGGTGAAACTTCAAGACCACTGAAGTCAATGATAATTTGGGAAATTGGATTGCAGCTTTCAGTAAAATCATTATTTCCATCACAGGTGTGAAACATTGGTTGGAATGGCAGAGGAAAAGGAAGCATCACTGGGGGTACTTGAGAAGGAAAAAAACACAGCTTGATGAAGATGGTCTTGGTGAAAGAGTAATTTTATTGATAGCAGGATTTCTGTAAGAATATTGCATTCAAAAAAATATAATTTTTAAAGCAACTAAACCTATAAATAAATTTTATTATTCTGTCAGGTCATGACTTAAACTTCTAAGCTGTGCTACCAGCTTAGAATGTTTCTTGGGCGAAATACATATTTTTAAAATACAGTCTCTCAAAGTCAAGATATTTCCTAAGTTGTACTGATCATTCATGATATGATAGTCCTGACCTTAAAAATGGAGTCTTCTGTATATTTTAGATACAGAGAAGCTCATCTGGAAACCTGACCTCTGAGAACCCAAATGAACCTTTCAAAACAATATTACAAAAATGGTCAAAATGTTTGGATTTTTTCCCAAAAAGGAGAAAAATAAAATGACAAAATTCAACAGGAAAAAGAAAAAAGAAAAAAAGAAAAAAAAAAAAGAAAAAAAAAGAAAAAGAAAAAGGAAAAAAAAAAAGAAAAAAGAAGTAGCAAAGTCTGGTAGCCTGGTCACTATGCAGGCTGAAATTAAAAGAAATAAACAAATGCAGACATTTTTTGCAGGAGCTGCAAAATAAGGAATTAAGATAGCTTATACATAGGTAACTCAGAAACAAAGGTGAAATGTAGCTATTGGCATATTTTGCCTTCACAGAAAACACTCACAAAAATATTAGCTATAGTAGAGCCATGATATACTCATCTACCTAAAACAAAGTGACATTCCCCAGTGGAATACTTACACTGACTCCAACATATTGTCATTTAATTCTAGTCTTCAAAACCAGATGTTTTCTAAATTGGTACATCTTTCTTATTTGTGTCATCCGTTACTAATGGTTTTAAATCTAAATTTGTCTGGTTGGAATCTCTTTTCCTTGCTCATCAGATGATCCCACACATTACAAAGCCACATCACTGCAGCAAATCATTTCAGAAGCAGCTACTGCTGACCAAGGAGGAGACCTTTTTAAAGAAGTTCAATATCATCATTCTTCAAACACTGAAGAGGGAAAAAGTAATTATAAGAAATTTTTAAAATTACATTGACAGAAATAACATTTTGGGGTAAACAATTATAAGAAAATGGAATAATAATTTAGAAAATGAATCATAGAATAGCTTGGGTTGGAACAAACTTCCAAAGATCATCTAGTCCAAACCCCCTGCTATGAGCTTTCAACTAATGCAGGGTGCTCAGAGCCCCATCCAATCTGACCTTAGATGTGTCCAGGGATGGAGCATCCACCACCTCTCTGGGCAACCCGTGCAGTGTTTCATCAATATAAGGACGAAGATAAAGCCTAATTAGTTTGATGACTTCTGCATTGCTCTCTGCTCTATGAAGGGGGAAAACTGAAGGAGGCAAGGTGGTCTTCTACTTCTTCAACATCTAGAGAACAGAGATACTTTATAAAAACTAGATTTCTAGTTCTCTTGGTCCTTTAAATTGCCCCAAGGCATTAAATCCCATTAAATACACAAGCATAACTGCAACCATAAAAACAGATTCTTGCCACTGACTTTTAAATTATGCTCTTATAAAAAAGTTGTTCTTCATTGCATTACAGTATGGTAAGCTTTCAGTGTCAATTCTATTTGGCATTTAAAAACAGAGGCTGCTGATGTAATATGGTAATGTAGCATTATATGACGGATTGGTTTCACAGTAGTCTGTTCACCCTCTGTTACACAACTTACTTGAAAACAAGTATTTTATTTTACCTAACCTGAATAGATAGAAAATAGACAGTTGTGTGCGTTCTGGCTGTGTCAGTTCTTAAAGCATGTCAAATATAAAAGAAAGGAAAACAAAAGAAGTACTGAACTACTGATCTGCCAAGTGAACAATACAGATAAAGAATGGAAAAGTCCACTGAAAATGCAATCATGGTACATTCCCTACACAAAAAAAAGAACATATCTAGAAGAGTACTGAAATAAATGAAACAGAGCACTTAAAACATTTTCCATAAAAATTTAGCTGCCAGCATTCCAATAACACCAGTATGTTTTCCCTCCTTATTAAAAATCTTATCATCATCTCCCCTTTGAGCCAGCAGAAGCTCCAGGCCTGATCATCTTTTTATTCCTCTTGAGAACATGACACACACTGTAGTAATTTTCATGCTAAAACACAAACCTATCTCATATAACTCTTGCTAGTAGCAATTCAGGAACTGTAATGCAAACTATAGGTTTATGTAAGACAAGCAAAGCAGACAAATATTAGCCTGTCCTTCAGTGACAAAAATTATGTATTTCTCCATGTCAAGAAATATTTCTTCACCTCTCATTGACTATACAGATTAGTCAAGCTTCTCATCAGAACATTAGAAAATTTAAGAAAAATAGGTCATAGGTCTTCTTATCCAGTAAGGAGAAATAAAAAATAAGTTCTACTTGCATTTAAAAACCAAAAATATTGTGGTGAGTTTATGTGGAATGTAAAAGTTCTTTTTTTTTTTTCTGCATTGTGTTTTACAGTTTTGAAACATATTTTAATGTGAATGCAGAAAAAGACCAACCAAACAAAATGTATTTGCTATGAAACAAAATTTTTAAAAATATTTTGTGTCAAACAGCTTTTTTCATTTGAAAAAGGTATTTCTGTCATCTGTTACTGAGGCATATAATTAATAAAAAGAGTAATTAAAATAAGTGAAATTTGCAAAGAATGTCGAAATTGCCGCTATTTAATTTATAATTTCCACTATAAATTAAATATAACTATATAGTTATTCCACTATAGGATTCTAGCTATATAAGCCTGACTCTAAGACAAATTTAAAATCTTGTTATCCTAAGAGTAAATGTTTCTATGGCATTCGCAAAATTATGGCATTCTGATAAAAATTACTTATATCATAGCAAAAGGAACTTGATTAACAGAATGTAGCACATTGGTTCCTTTAGCAGTTATTTGGAATAAGTGAGTTAGTCAGAATTTTGATAAGGGTTTTTTATTCTACACAATGAATGGACAAAACAGAAATGAAAGTTCCTTGTTTAAAAATGAAAGCTAAATTAGCCATATTCTTCAATCAAAGCAGGCTTTCCTAGGAGCTTTCTTAAAAGGAATCCTTGATAAAGTACAGTAGCATCAATCCACACCTAATTCCATTGCACATAGTGACCTCACAACACACATAGATTGACCTCTTGGCTTCATCTTTTAAAAGTAAAGTTACCTGATTTCCTTCTCCACCCATCAAAAAGGGTATGTTTGTTCTCAATCCCACTCTACACTGCTGTACTTTTACAAGGATCCTCTGCCATGTAATGACTCGGGAGCAATTTCAGTAAAGCCTTATTTATCAAAGCACTTAAACAGTTGGTAAACTTTAAGGTGAAAATTTTCTAAGAAAATAGAAGTAACTAAATACCTAAGTCTCATTAAAAACCAGTGGATTGACATATCAAAAGACGGTGGGTGACACAGTGAAGAATCTGTACGTTCCAAAGTTTTTTGAAATAGGACCCCATTTCAATGTGACATTTCCTAGTTTATATTTTGGCTGGTTGCAGTATAATTAGGAAAAGTAGAACACATTTTGTGATACTTCCTTTCAATACTATGTAGCAATTACATCAGCTCTAGAACACTACTGGATTTGTTCTAAAGGAATTAAGGAAATTTAAAACGGACTGTCTGCCTCTGTCTTATTTAATTTTTCTCTGCTTTTAAAAACATGAATTTTTCTTATGAATTCATGTTATATTTTTACAGAAAATCCAACCATATTTTTATTTCCTTGAGGACAAAGAGAGCAAAAAAGGCTATTTTGCCATGAAACAATTAGAGTTTTTGAATTCTCATGATTTATACACTTTAAAACAAGTTAGGTCTGAATGTTCTGTACTTGTCCCATTTAGTCATAGTTTGACATTTACAGTATTAACATTTTATTTTCCTTTGTAGTCATTTTCCTTTTGATTAGAAATATTCTGTCTTTATTGTCAAACCATGTTTGTGCCACACAAGGAAGTAGAGCAGCAGTCATTAAAAGATTTGAAATATGTGAGCTCTGAAAATTGTGCAAAATGGCTATAAAACCATTTCTTTAGTCTATCAGATACGTGATTGGGAAAGGAGATATTCTTTTGTCAAAAAAGAGTTTTGGTTTATATTTATATTATATAAACATACTATTATATGTATGCAATGAGATAAGGACAATATTAAAATCAGACACACCGTAACTTAAGAAACAAAAAGTGCAAATGGATTTAAGTGAATTAAAATTAAAAAACAACAACAACAACAAATCAGGATTAAAGCCCAGAAATCCATTTGTGAAATTATTTCTTAATCCGGAAAAATATTAGTCATAACTCTTCAGAAAAAAATTGAAAAATGTTAGGTTTTGGCCAAATTTTATTTTGCCAGAAGGACAGGCTCATTCTATTTATTTGTTATGGTGAGCAGAATATATGATATAATGCATATTGGAAGTCTGTATGCCATACACACCTTTCTGTCAGCCATAGGGTTGGACAAGACATCTCAACTCAATCTCAAATATCTCAGCTGATATGTACTTCGTTAATTTGAAGAGTTGGAAAAGTCAAAATCTCTGTACTAGATCGAGTTGGATCAAACTGGAAGCTCTAATGTGAGCCTTAGAAAGCCTACATCACAATTTTCATAGAGAGTTACTTTCAGAACAGAAAAGCTTAATTGCATTAAAGCCATTTCTCACTTGAAAAATCACAAGCCTTTTGAAAGAAATCTTTTTTTCCATCACCAGTTTATTTGTTTTACCAGTTTATAGGAGGGAAAGTAACAAGGTTTAACAATCAAAGCATTACTTCAGGGAATCCTGTATCTCTGCTAGAGAGCGTTTAGAATGACCCGTCTCACACTACAAATATATTAGATATGAATAATTGCTAGAAGAAATGAGACTCTTACTAAAAAAAAAATCCATATGTTCCTATGGAGAGCAATTACGCTGCAAGAGATCTCCACACTAATAAATTAAAATATAATAAATAGAGGTAGTCTGCAAGTACCTTCCAAGCAGAAACCACAGATTCCTACCTTGGCTGACAAGAGGTAATACATTACACAACTAGTCTTTATCCTGGAAAAATTAGAGGGCTGCAGATGTTGAGTACAAATACAATAAACCCTCTGTTCTGATTAATTGTTTCAAATAAGGTGGGAGAAAAGTAAAATACCTAAGCATATCAACAGTGATAAGATTCCTCTGGTATTTGGTAAAACTGAACAAGTTGCATTTAGCAGAGGAATCACTTAACTAGGACTTGAAAATCCTCGGTTTTCTTCTCCACTTTGCTACCAACTGATATTTGGCAAATCATTGCAATCTCCAGTGGCTGAGAAATACGAGACACAGCTAAGGAAAAAACTATTAAATAAATTACTTTCTAAACACTTTTGACTTGTTGGAGCATTGTAATGCTAGATAATATTAAAGCATTCAGATTTTCCACAGACTTGAGTTTCTTTCAGTTCCAGAAAGCTACAGTCATGACACTTTTTCCCACCCTACGTCTTCTCAGAGGCATGAATTAAAGCCTAGTGTAGTGAGTGAAGACATTTCCCTTGATATTTTAGGGAATAAATACTAGTATCTCTAGGCACTGGGCTTCTAAATATTAACTACTTCATGACTGCCACAGTATATGTCCTCCTTTTCTGTGAAAAGCTAAACTATTTATAAAGTTCCAGAACTCAAATTTAAGAGGTTGCATGCCATCTACAAAACTGCAAAACTTAATTTCTATATGGTTCTCCCTGACAACTAACTTAACATCTCAGATGTTGATGTCTTGAATGCATTTAATATATTAAACTTCACTGAGAAGTTCATTATTCTGAAGGAGCATGTTTAGAGACATATTTGTTTACTGCATGCCTCTTTGTTCCATCATTACATTATCACTTCTTGTTGCTCTGCATCATGTTGCAAGAAAAACATGAGAAATAACTCATACACTGTAATTGTTTCAAATGGCTTTTATGTGTTAGATAAAGCAGAAAGGGAGGAGGAAATCACAAGCAGGACAAAGGAAAGATCCATGTTCATATTCTTTTTATCTCCTTTGAAATGGTGTAGTTTGCATTTTGTTTTATGGTCATACACTGTCTTACCAAGATTTATGTCTTGGTACAAAATCCTACTTAAAGATAACTAAATAGGATCTTCAAACTCTAATACTGAAAAATGCAGTTACAAAAATATTCACTGTCTCATAACATTTGGCAACACCTCCTGAAATTCTGCATCCATAATAGATAGCTTAGCATGTACTCTTAAAACCTATTTTAAAAGAAATCTTTATTTAAAGATATAAAATTCCCCTTTGGGCAGAAGTTCTCAAAGTGGTGTCTAGGGAAGTCTGGTGTCAAGGACCCCAGATCTGATTGTTACAACAAAAATTACGAATTCTGACAAACCCAGGCATTACATTTCAATCATTCCTTGCTCTGAAGTAGTTTCCACCATATAGTGACCATGGTGCTTCTAGTATTATCTCAAATATATTATATACCTATTTTCATAACTACTCTTGAAAGTTGAGAGTTAATATAAAAAGATGTTGACCAAAGAGGCTGGAGATGCTGGAAATTCTGAGAAAAATCTTCTGAGATTAGACTGAGGACAACATTGACTTCTAGACTAGTATAAATGGGTAAAATTAATAAAAGTATTTACTGGCATAACCTCTGAATGCTATTTATCCAGTGTAGACAGTCATGATATCAGGACATCCATGATACACTCCATTCGAGAACACTGTCTTGGACATATTAACATGTAGGGTATACCTCTTGAATCCAGCCTAATGCAAACTGAATTGAAGAGACTTTTGCATCAGTGTCCTGGTATCAGCTAGGGCAGAGGTAATTTCTTCTCAGTAGCTGTTACCATGCTGCGTTTGGGATTCAGAATGAGAATGGTGTTGATAACACACCAGTGTTCTGGTTTCTTGTTAAGTCGTATTTACCCTCAGTCAAGGACTTCTTTCTTGTCTCAGGCTCTGCCAGTGAGAAGGTATGCAGAGGAACTCGGAGGGAGTAGAGCCAGGACAGGTGATCCAAACTGACCAATGGGATATTTCACACCACAGAACATCATGCCAAGTATATAAACTGAGGGGAGATACCTGGAATGGCAGCCGATCTGGGTGCAGGAATGGGGATCTGGCATCAGTAAGTGGGTGGTGAGCAATTGTATTGTGCAGCAGTTGTTTTTCCCCTTTTATCATTATTATTATTATTGCTATTATTATCACTATTATTATCACCACCGTCATCATCATCATCGTCATCATCATTTACCATTACTACTCAATTTTACTTTATTTTCAATTATTGAACTGTTCTTTCCCAACCTACAAGTTTTGATCCTCCTCTCCGTTCCACTGAGGCGGGGGGGAGAAGAGGGGAGGTTGCGGAAGCGGCTGTGTGGTGTTTAATTTCAAGCTGGGCTTAAACCACGACAATGGGATGAAATAAGGTCCCATTCTGACTTGGTTTTGCTCTCGGTAACATTCCTAGAAGTGAATTTAAACCTTGACATCACTTTAGAAATTAGTTCTAAAACTTCACTGAAAGTGTTTGAACTTTATTAAAAAGAGCAGACAGGCTGCTTATTTGTCTTTCTGCTCTCATCAATATTTATGGCACTCTTGGGTGACTGCTCTAAAATTATTAGCAATATTAGCCAAACTTAATTAATCTGAGACCTATCACTTTTTATTTCTTACTCAATTCAGTAAATTTCAATGAAACTAAAGGTCCATTTCTCAAATCAAATATACCTCTACAAGAAGTAGCATTTGATAAATTACTTTTAAGACCAAATGCAATGAACTGGAAATTATTTCTCTATCGTGGGAATTTTGCTTTTAATCCTTCTTTGTACAACTTTCCAGTCTCTGCCCGAAAGAATGGGCTTTACCATTGTTTACTAGTCCTGCTTATCACTAAATAACAGCTAAAGGGGAGGGTAGGTTTGGGGCTACATGCTGGTCTCTCTGTTTTAAAGCTGATCAAACCTATTATAACAATAGCCTTGTTTAACTTATCTTACAGAAACAGCAGCAACATATTCTACATCATACATTCCTACAGTACTTCAAATCTGACATTCATTCCAAAGCCGTAGTCCATTCTCCATGTACCGGTAGTTGTGGACACGTCTCAATGGTGATAATGAACATAATGAAAGGTTCATGAAACACTGTTCATTTTGGACCAGCAGGAATAGGTCTTCCATACAGATAGCATATTTAAAATTTTCCACCCAAACCCCAGGTCATGTTAAATTCTGTTCTCTACACAGCATCAGTTTTTTGCAATCTTTTCACATGGAACCTAAATGCAGGCCCACTTCTGCAAAATAGATCTTTATTCCAGTACTTTTATACAGTGCATATGTACATATATACACAGACGTACACACAGATGCATCTAATTATGATTTTTATTCTGTATTGTATAAAAAATGATCTTGAAAACTTTGATGCAAAAGGGGTTCCTTGGGGATGTTAGAATATTGTTTTTAGCCTTCTTATCAAGCCATAGGCTTAAAATTCTAGATTTTTTTTTATATTTATGAAACCACACAGTAATCACTTGCACATTTAACTGCACTTTCCAATCAAAATACATAAAAGAAATGCCCAGACACAGAAAGCCCACTAGAAACAATTAGAAGATCAATTTGTATCTTGTCTCAAAAGTGAAGCAGTGATGCTTTGCTTTATTTCCTTCTTTTATTTTTTTTAATGTCAGTTACGCTTATTATCCCATCAGAGCATCCCCACACAGTCCTCTAAAGCATCTAAAGGACTTGTAAAAACCAGCTGGAAAGTGTGAATCAGAATTTGTTCAACATCATACATTGTAAAATAAGTTGCTACTATGAAGAAACTAGCAAAAATTACAGTTTTCAATTTCAGAATCTAGACTTTATTCTAGGATGCAAGTCATTCAAGTGACTACATATTCCAAACCAGATCATGAAACTGTAATTGCTTACCCAAAGCTCAAAAGCAGCACAACACATGTTCTTTGATAGTGCTCAGAACCACAGAAATTGAAAGATAAAGCAGGTGCCAACGGATAGAAGAACATGTGGTAACTCCCATAGTTTGTTACTACTGAATATTGTTGTCCTCAAATCAATAACCCTAGAAGATTATTGCACCAGAACATCCCACACATATCCACAGCAAGTTTTTTTTCAGACTGGTAAAGCAGTAAGTCACATTTTTTAAATCTATTGAAATCCATTCTCGGAATTCATTTGAAATACAGGGCTGAGCTCTCCCTGGCCTTGCCCTGGAGCCTGACTGAGGGTACAGCACCAGGATGGTCCCACCTCAGTCTGCAGTTCATATATAGACAACTTGGACAGTACAGTACACCAAGGGCTGCTCTGAGGCAGCATCAAATTGCTTTTGCTGCATTTTCTCTTGCCTTGCCAAGCACATACATAAAGCAATAATTAGTTCTTAGTCTCACTAGTGCTCTCTTAATGTCATTTCAGATGGTGTCAAACCCATGACTCCAGCACTAAAAATCAGATTAATATAATTCATAAGTGATTAACATGAAGTTTACTTTAGAACTTCAGGCACTGTAGCAAGGCTTATATACTTAATATATTCACAGTAGTTTAGTTACATTGATTACAAATCTAACAGCACTTAAAACAAACAACTTTTCTAGATTTTTTAAATTTAAAAACCTACCTTGCAGAAGGTAAATTAAAATCAACAGTAGCATTCCCTCTTCTGATTAGACAGAAGACAGAAAGAACTAACATTTATATCTAGAGAAGATGTAGCAATGAAAAAGTGAAGTGTGGACAAGAACAAAGTTAAGGAAGGGGTCCATGAAGGAAGGGTTTAAACATCTGGACTGAAAACATCAGAATCAGGATGACCAAATAGGGGGAGGACAGATGTGAAAGACATAGACAGGGTTTTGATCTAGTGAAACACCTCCATAACAGGGCAGGTTGAACTAGATGATCTTTAAAGGTCCCTTCCAGCCCAAACCATTTTGTGATTCTACTGATCCATGAAAGACAGAAAAAGTGAATATGGGAGACTTAATATTTCTCATGACACATGAGCGAAGGGGAGATTGGCAGCTATCTTGGCCACAGTGACCACAAAGTGATCAAGTTTAAAATCTCTGTTGACAGAAGAAAAAGTGCCAGCAAAACCTCAGCTCTGGACATGAGAAGAGCAGACTTCAGGCTGCTCAGGGAATTAGTAAGGTCCCTTGGGGTAATGTTTCTGCAGGTCCTGGGATCCATCAGTGCTGGTCATTTTTCAAACATCACCTTCTAAGGGCACAGGAGCAGCAACTCCCAAATGTCGAACTCAAGTAGGTGAGGCAGAAGCCCGGCTTGGCTGAGCAGGGATCTTCTCTTGGAAATAAGGCAAAAAAGCAAAGTGTATGCCCAGTGGAAGGAATGTCAAGTGACAAGGAAAGAATTCAGAGATGCTGCTTGCCACTGTAGAGAGATTTGTGTGGCTGCAGCTCAACTGGAGTTGCAGCTGGACAGAAATGTGGGGGACAATAAAAAGAGGTTTTTCAATCCATTAATGGCAAAAGGCAGTATAGAAATATAATTGGCCCATTACAGGATGAGGACGGTCACCTCACAAACAGGGACAGAGACAAGGCAGAGGTGTTTAATGCTTTTTTTGCCTGTCTTCAACACAGACGACAGACCAAGGGGGTCTCAGTGCCCTGAGCTGGAGGACCATGACTGCAAGAATGCTCAACTCCCATTTGACCCTGAAATTGTTCAGGATCTGCTGCTCCAGCCAGATCCCAGATATATGGGGCTTGATGAGATTCATCCAAAAATCCTCAAAGACATGACTGATGCCATCAAAAAACCTCTCTCAATGATTTTTGAGCAGTCTTGGGAATCTGGAGCAGTCTCAGCTAACTGGAAGTTGGTGAACATTGTCCTGATTTTCAAAGGCAAGAAGCAAGACCCTGAAAACTACAGGCCTGTTAGTCTCCCTTCAGTGCCCAGCCAAGTTATGGAGAAGATTATTCTGGGAAGTACTGAAAAACACCTGAAAGACAATGCTGTCATTGGTCACAGCCAGCATGGCTTCATGAGAGGGAAGTCCTGCTTATCAAACTTTCCTTTAATGACAAGGTAACCCACCTGGCTGATCAAGGGAAGCCAGGTGATGCAATCTTTTTGGATTTCAGTAAAGTTTTCAATACTGTCTCTCACAAGATCCTTCTGGACAAAACATCCAGCACATAGCTGGATAAACACATCATGTGGTGGGTGAGAAATTGGCTCATGGGAGGAGCACAGAGAATAATAGTGAATGGGGTGAAATCAGACTGGTGACCTGTCACTAGTGGGGTTTCACAGGGCTCTTTCTTAGGCCTGTGCTCTTCAACATCTTCATAAATGACTTCAGTATGGGACTGGAAGGGATACTGAGCAAGCTTGCAGATGACACAAAACTGAGAAGAACTGTTGAATCCCTTGAAGGCAGGAAGGCCCTGTAGAGAGACTTTGACAAATGAGAAGAGTGAGCAATCACCAACCATATGAAGTTCAACATGGGGAAGTGCTGGATTCTGCACCTGGGATGGGGCAACCCTGGATGTACATCCAGACTGGGGAATAAGATGCTAGAAAGCAGTACCATGGAAGAGGACCTGGGGGTCCCGGTCAATGGCAAGTTGAATATGAGTCAGCAGTGTCCTGGCCAGGAGGGCCAATCGTGTCCTGGGGGGCATCAGGCACAGCATCACTAGCCAGGCGAGGGAGGGGATCGTCCTGCTCTGCTCTGCACTGGGGCAGCCTCACCTTGAATATTGTGTGCAGTTTTGGGCACCACAATATAAGAAATATATCTAAGAACGATATTAAGCTGTTAGAGAGTGTTCAAGGGAGGGCAACCAAGATGGTGAAGGGCCCTGAGGGGAAGCCGTATGAGGAGCGGCTGATGTCACTTGATCTGTTCAGCCTGGAGAAGAGGAGACTGAGGGGAGACCTCACTGCAGTCTGCAACTTCCTGATGAGGGGAAGAGGAGGGGCAGGCACTGATCTCTTCTCTGTGGTGACCAGTGACAGTACCTGAGGGAATGGCCTGAAGTTGTATCAGAAGAGGTTTAGGTGGGACATTAGAAAGAGGTTCTTCACCCAAAGGGTGGTTGGGTGCTGGAACAGGCTCCCCAGGGAAGGAGTCACAGCACCAAGCCTGACAGAGTTCAAGAAGTGTTCAGACGATACTCTCAGGCACATGATGTGACTCTTGAGGATGGTCCTGTGCAGGGCCAGGAGTTGGACTTGATGATCTTTGTGGGTTCCTTTCAACTCAGCATATTCTGTGATTCTGTGATATTAGGCAAAATGCTTAGCACAAAGAATGAAATGTGTACATAAATGAGTTGTGAGACACAACTTCAATTTAGCCAAATAAAACTGATGATTACTTGAACTTCTGCAGCGCATGGGAGAGTTCTTAAAATTTAACTGAGCTTCATATTACCTGCACTGGGAGAAAAGCACTGCTTTCAATGCTGTTGCAAGAACATCAATTGCAGTTTTTAAAAATGCATAAGGAACACTATAGTATATTAAAAACATTATTCAAATTTAGATCATGCTTCCTCATCCTTGATATCTTCAAAATTTCACTGTAAATAGGTTGGCAGATGTGACTGCTTCTGAGAGCCTTGATAACCATTTAATGTCTCAGTTAGGATGAAGCGTGACAGAGGAGTGTCTTTTGCGCTAAATGAAAACAGTTCATACATGGAAGAAGATACAAAGTGAGGTAGGAAGAAAATGAGGTAGTGGTTTTACAGTGAATTCAAATAATAATGAAGTGACTCAACAACAAAAAGATATAAACACTTTCTGAAAAGAACCTTCAGAACTGTGCATGCTGACAAATAGTGCACAAACAAAAAACATGTGTTTAATATTAATTTCCAAGAACTTTATCATATGCTCATCCTTTCCCCACCCCCATCAGAATCTTCAAGAACCAGATTATTGATCTTCAAAAGCCATTTTAAGTAACAATATTTAAAATATTTTGAAATGTATTATTTTATTTGTCTTTATCCAGTAATTACATTTTAAATTACTGAAGTTAAAAAATTTCTAAAATAGAACATTTTTGTTGCAAGCCACTGTCCATATTTTTTCCAGACATAGCAATATCATTATTTCAAGCTACTTCTGACTAAATGGGGGAAAAGCATTTTTGCTATAAACTAAGACCAACAGGTCTTAGTGAAAGAATGATCAACAATTAAGTGAGGAAGCAGCGGACCAGGTTGGCAAGCAAAAGTTGTGGGGTTTATTAGATACCAGAGTCCTTGTAACCAGCAACCTAGGACTAAAAAGAGCCCACCTCAAGCATATCTACATAATTAAGGATGTGCCTACAGGACAGCATTTTGAGGAAACCAAATAAATGGTATACGAAGGACTTTCTCATTAAAGGGAAATTATTTTCTAGTTGACAATTGAGTTTACTACATATCTGACGAACTGTAATTTGGAATGTTTCATTTAGTATGTTCCCTGTTTCTGTTCCTCTCCAAGAACATGAAGGGATTCTTTGCTTATTTTTCATTTGCTTATTTCTTATTTGATTTTTTTTTGTTTATTTGTTTGCTTATATCAACTCTTATCTAATGTTCCATGTTAAGACTTTATTTGTAAAACAGTATTTGAGGGACAATACTATGTCCTTGAATATTTTGTCTGAAAACTATATAAGGAAGTTTTCTGTGAACTCCACCTACATTATTTGTACTTTATTACTTTCTGTCACTCGAGACTTCCTTTACTGTTGCTTAAAGCTGAAAGAGAGTAAAACTCTTGCTGTACCTCCTTGTGTAAAATACTGCTCAAGTCTACTGTTTTCACTGGCTTTGAATCTCCAAATTTGAGTTTTGCTTTTTTCTACATATATTGTAATTGCTTTTTTATGCATATATTATGCTTGTAGCTTATCAGCTAAAAAAAAGGCTTCTTATTTGGAGGCTCAATCTTCAGCACATTAGGTAAGCTATGTGAACAAGTGATAGTGTTAAATAACAGTGCAAAGAATAAAATAAAACCCACTAAGAAATGGTTTGCTTATACTGCAACACATGTTACCATGGAATTAATTTTTATTTCAGTCATAATAAAGATTATTCCCAAGGTATTTAATGGCTTATAAAATTCATAAATTTTTTCATACTTGGAAATATATCAACAGAGCCTCTCATCTAATAGTATGCAAATTTTTTTTAAAATTTAATTTGGGTTCATAATCAACTATTCTGATCAATTAAATGTAATTGAACCAAGCAATACATAAGAGTGATAGCAACAGATATGAATTATAGGAATATCCATATTCCAGCAGAAGAATGATTGCTTAGTTAGGAAGTAAAATGAGATGATCAATTCTTAACATAACATATAGCAATTCTTCCAAGTTGCTGATTTCATGTTTCACAGCTATGGTTTATTAGATACATGCAGGATTTTTTTTGTATTGCCCAATGCAATTCAACTCTAATAGTGTTTATATCTGGTCTTCTCAATAGTTCATATTCAAAAGTGTGCCATTACTGTCTGAGCATCATACATCCTCAAATTCAGCTAAGATCTCAGTCCTTTTGAGCCAAAGTAACAGCAAACAGAACTCAGCTCTGCCCTTCAGAATTCAGGTTGTGACACTGCCAGGCTCCTACCCAGTAAGTGTTCCCCATGTCATCGATTGTTCAGGTAGAGACTATAACTGGCACCCTCAAATCAAGTAGAATAATTTGTTTGTAAACTACACATAAATATCTTCCAAGCAGCATCTTGAAATTAAGTAAGCTACCAGTAGACAGACGGTTGAGCTCTGTTCCAACTCAATTATTTATGATTTTGTAGTTATGTAGATTGATTTCTACAGTTTCTGTTAGGTGTCTGAAAAAAAATAATCCTACTATTGACAGATGATGAGCCAGCTAATGAACACTGTGGAGTGCACATAGTGCAGGATGTACTGCTTCAGAATGAGAGAGGAAAAATTGCCTGATTAAAATAGCATAAAAAACTTTTAGTGGTTTCTTTTTTATTAGTAGTATTAATGTAGGGCTCGCTCTTTCCTCAGTACAAAGAACTGACTAGCACTGTAATGAATCCTCTCAGGAAACCATCATTTCAGTTCAGGCCTTCAGGTAGAAGTTTTCCAATTTCTTTGTGCTAATAAAGGCCTTTTTATAAATGATTAAAGATGTTGCCACTCACTTCTTCCACAACTGAAACATACCACCAGCTCTTCTATACAAATTATTGAACAGACAATCTTTAAAAGAAAGAGGAGCATAAAGGAGAGGGAAAGGAAACACCAAGTTGGTACAGCTGGACAAAAAAATCATGCACTTAACACATTTCACAAAAACTGCAAATACATATTCAAAATACCCTCAGACAGTTTGTGCTCATTTACGGAAGGATAACCTCAATACAATCATATCAAAACACTAAACCAATACTGCATACAGTATTTTAAAGTAAGACTCACAAAGACTCACAAATAGTTTCTAGAGACATTTTACAATTTAATATTTTTCTACTGTAAAATAAATATTCTTTATGATGTATAATCTCAAAGAAACCCATACTTAAGTCAAGATGCAGTTACCAGCAATGAGTTTTCATAAACTCAATGAAAATTTTAACTCTTATCTAGAGATAAGAACCTGTTCCTATTAATAATTTCCCACTTTCTGTTCCTTTTACTGAAACAAGGCTTCTTTTGTTTAAACTTTATTTTTTTAAAATTTTAATTCTATTGTGTTTAAATTTCGACACTAGATACCAATATAAATATTAAATATTAGATAATTGATATACTATATAAAGTCACAATATAAGTTTCTCTTAATTTAATTCAGACTTATGGAGATGGGACAGAATAATATTTTATTTCAAGTTTAATGTTGGTTTGTACTGGTAAAATTGCTTTAGAGAATTCTGAACTTCAACCAGTTACAATCCCTTAATGTGATGAAGGTAATTTACAACTTTTGCAGCAACATAGTGTCTCAATAACAAAACTGAAATACTGTAGCAGGACAACAAGCTCTGTGAGTAATTCTGCATACTGAAAGCCTGACTAATGATTTTTCCAAAAAGACACCATTTAAATGTCAAGGATCCTGAATGTTACCTCTTCAACAGCCAGACATCAGGACATCCTGCCTTCCTCTGTCTCACAAGGCGAGTCGATGTACTTGAGAGCTTTTAAAAGAATAATAAGGTTGTCAATGTTGTAGCTGTAAGCATCATAGGCACCACTGATATCAATGGAAAAATAATATTTCACCTCTGACTGAGAATTGATTTTGCAGGTAGCTAACTTCAGTGTGTAAGAATCAGAAAGTTAGTTAGTAGAGCTACCATTGATGGAGCTCATTTATATTATTTTATCTATGTAGAAGTTTTATAAAACCAGAGAGCTAGCACCCAATCCATTTAAACTATTGATTCTATCCAAGCTAGTTATTTGAACATAACAGGAGGATCCATCAGCAGAAAGACTACAGGTGTTCTCTCATGTTCATTTGTTTGTAATTCTGAATTTTAATAGCTTTTCATTGACCCTTTTTCTCTAACTCACCTAAAATACCCAGAAGACATTTTTCCTCTATCATAGGACTATCAGCTTTAATATTCAATTTACTACCCACAGGAAAAATCTCAGCAGTAAAAGCTGAGTGAGAGAGTGCTATATCTAGGTATGAGTCCTTTCATAATCTCCTAAAGAAAATCCAAAGCACAGTGTCATTTGTCATTTGACATATGACAAATTTTTCGATGTCAAGCTCTCAAAAGAACAGATAGTAATAGAGAACACCTTGCTACAGCTATGAAAACAGAAACAACTGCTTATCAGAATTCCCACTGCCACTATGTTTACATACCATGTACATAGCATTTTAGTGGTACACTTGCATTCTCTGTGAGAACAAGAATGAAAGAAACAAGAGTTTAATCAGAGAGACAATGTGATAAAGAGACTTCAAGTGTAAGCCAGTGTCAATGCTGTGTCATGTCTATTTTTACAATTACATTTGAATATTAACTGTTCTCATTTATATACACATTCAGATTTATATGGATACAGTTTATTCACCATAGCCAGGGATAGTTATATATGTTATGTATCCACGATTATATACAGCATCAAAAAAATAACTAAAGTATTTTAAAATATCATTATAATATTAATTGTAATAATAAAATTGAAATATGACAATCCTTTTAAACAGAGTTTACCCATAAGAACTGAAACAGGAAGAGACTGCTTAGCTTCTACCAAAAAATCTAATAGTTATAAAATCCAGAGGAAGACAATTGCTTTACCTCAGTGTTAGTTAGAGTAGAAAAACAGTATCCATTTCAAAGATAGCATATGAATGCATTTCTTTTTGGAGACACGTTATATATCCAGATTAAATCCTAAATCTATGTACGTCAGACCTTGAATTACTCCACAAGGTCTTCCCTTACTATGTTCTCAATGAGCCAAGTTGCTGTGAGAAAAATTGTGCAAGAGCTCATGACAACAGGCCCTGTAATGATGCATATATTCATACTGTGTGGGTGTTACAGATGGAGTGACGCACTTCACTTGTAAGAGAGAAGTAGCAATAAGTTTATTGATATAAAACAGCAAATTAACAAAGCTGGATAGTAACAGCCTCAGTGGTTTAAAAGGATTTGATACCAAGGTACGCTTGAATATTTACTCTAGAATACAGCCAGATAAAACTGTCAGAGAGACCCTCCTGTTGAGTCATGAGGCTCAGAAAGAACCCACTTGCTCTCTAAACTCCTTTCTGAGGGGACTGTAGGGTGTGCTAGATCCAGACATAGTCCCACACTTAGTCAATGGTTTATGTCTAAAGAATTATATGTGCACAATCGATCCTTTATATCACTTAGAAAAGATTTCAAAGTTTCAGCGCGCTTATTCCCAATTCACTTACTAAGTGTCTCATCATCATGGCTAGGCTTCACGAATGAAGAATCTGACACAACAAGGATTCTCTCACCCTCAAGGAGTAACTTCTAGAGGCTTCTCAGTTCCAGGGAAGATCCTGGTCTGCAGCCCATTGCCATGCATAAGAGCTCAACAGACCCTGGGCTGTCCACTATTTATGGAGTAAGATGATTGACTTATAGTCACATTTGCATACCAGCTGTATTTCGGTTGACACATGCTCAAAAGCTCTCAGCTGCTGAGAAAGACTTATGGCCCCTATTGTGTTGTTATCTATCTTACCAGAGTCCAGCTGTGGGGGCACACCATCATAATGGACAACTTAGCAATGCCTTGACTTTCGAGATTTTCCTCCTATATTCTCAAAATTGCTGTCTAACACCAAGTACAGAACTTCCTAAATATTTAAACACTGAATAGAACAGCTTCAATTTCTCATAATTCCTCATCTTTATATCACTACCAGAAATCCTTCAAGCCAAGACCTCAGTCCTGCTGCCAGTCCATTTCAAACCACCACAGCTTTCTACTTGAGTCTAAACTTGAATTTTATGGAATGATGATGTACACTACTTCAGTAAACCATAACAGAAAACTTTGCTTTACGATTCCAACTTGGAAATGTTTCTACCATTTATTATTCTAAAGTGTTACCAGCTTATTATTTCTCAACAAATACCATAACCAGGGATGGCACTTCTCACGTTGTTTTTTTTTTTAAGAGGTTCTAGTTTTCTGATGGTTAAATGAGTAATCAGTCTGTCAAATAAAAAAAAGCAAAAACAGTAGGTAAGAAAATCTCTTTTATTAAGGCCTTTGGAGGTCATGTAATCAGTGAGATTTTAAAAAGAAGTGGCATTTTGTTAGGAAAATTAATACACCTTTTATAAAGCTTCTTCAAGCTCAAGAAACAATTACCTGTCACTGTAGCCATGCACGTCTTAAAAACTGCTGACCACGGTAGATGTCCAGGCAGCACTCAGCCAAGGCTAAACCCAACTCTACACATTGTTCATCACTTGTCACAGCCTGCAGCAATCCAAGACCTGTGCCCTCACCAAGGAATGTCCTCCTCATGCTTGAGATCACAGCAGTGGTGCCCATGCTCTTCTCACTCTGCCTCTGTTTTAACTCTGAAAATTTTCTGTGTTTCAGTATCACCCAGCTAAAACACACACCATGTGAAGCCTGATGGAAACTTCATTGGGTGTAGCAAATGCAGCCAAAGTGGAGAGCACAGGTACTTAACCTTCAGCTGGCAGTGCTGTGCATCACTATCAGCCTGTTTGTGGGCATGACTGAAATGGCATATTCCTTTCTCAGTGCTCTTTTTCTTTGAAAAATCGCAGAATACAGTATCAGCTGACATTCAGCTGCTATAAGATTACCTCTGCTCTGGGCATCTGTGCCCAAGTGCCAGAGGGCTCCTCTCTGAGAAGAGGTGGGGACTGCCCCATGCCAGGTGCAGCTGGTTCTAGACAGCTCCAACCAACCCACTGCAGGGCACAGCTGAGCCCCACAGCCGCCCTTGGAAGTGCCTCAGGGAAAGAATTTTTCAGAAAGGCCAAAAAAATGCCTGAAGAGCAAAGAGGAATGAGGAAAAAAAGTGTAAGGAACCACCCTGGGAACACTTAGGCCACTCCAGGAGAAGGTAAGAAGCTGTGCCACCTCTGCTGGGGCAGGATTTCCTGGCAGCCCAGAGAGGAGTCCAGACTGAAGTAGATATGGCTGCATATTTACATGGCCTTAAAGGGAGAAAAAAAAAAAAGGCTGACCTCCACTATAAAGAAAATAGTACCAGTTTGGGGGCACTTCAGTGGTCTTGAAATGAGTTAATTAATGTTATTTTGTTATTGCTAATCTATCTGAAAGTGTCAAAGCACAATAACACGTATTGTCTTTCAGAGGCATTTAAAGCATTTACATTTCTAATTGTGCCACTGTCACTGATAAATGGTTACTTTGTTCCTTTTGTCAGCCCTTTCTCTTTCCTTTTCACTTTCTGTTGCATGATGGAAGAATCTAGAAAACTATTCACATTCATATGGAGTGTTTCTACCCAAAGACAGCACACAGTAGCAGAGCATCACATTTGAAAAGTCTTATCCACTTGCCTGATTTACTTTGTTTTTATGGTAAAATGGTTCCCCCGAGATTTTTTATAAGCTCAGACTGAGCCAGTGTGTGGTCAGAGGTCAGAGCAGCGTGGTACCTCGTCTACGCATGAAAGCAGCACTGATATTTAACTGAGTTAGAAAATTCACTTAGACTTCTGAAAAACATTCACAATGGCATTTTGATTTAATGTGATTTGCATGCTAATTCCATCATCTCAGTGACAAAGCAAAGATGGTGTCATCCGGAGTATTCTGAGTATTGTGACAAATCTTTAGATATTTATATTATTTTCTATTGTTTTCTCTAGACTTTCTTCACTGCTGTGAACCTACACCAATTAGGCTAATTTAGATTATCATCATGTTTTTGATACAAGATTATTTTAGAGAATGCAAACTGAAATATTTAAAAGGCATAATAAGTTTGCATTTATATCAGTAGTTTGGGGGTGGGGGGGGAAGGGTTACCAGTGATTTAATCACTGTTTTATTTGTTCACAAACAGCATCACAGATTCAAGGGCTGGCATGTTAAAAATGCACCCAGCCACTGCTTCACTAGAATACCGCAATTGCTGTCCTTATGACAAAAAGGATCAGGGGCAGATTTTGTGCTGAAGACAATGTAGCTGAGGAAGGAAAGCCTTTGTCATGGTTTAATTCCTTTAAACTGGTTATCTTAATGATTCCTATGTAATTCAGTATAGACATGATTTTGATATTTACAATGCTTATGCACTGCATTTTACATCACCTTTTATCTAGCCATATGAACTGCACATACCTGTATCATCTGTGTGCATACTGTGCAAGCACATAATTCAGTATTAACCAGGGTGTTCTGCCACAGTTTGGCAGAGTGGTGGTATAAATCATAAAAGTTAAACCTGTAAATAGTTCATGCTTGTCACATAAAACAAGTATAGAAATTCCTTTTACAAATCTCAAAATGCATGATTGAGAACATTGGCAATGAGCAATGCTTTCCTGCTATAGTTATGCTACTGTTTTTCAGCCCTGCAAAATAGTATATACTGTGTTTTTCATATTATCTTATGCATAAATATACCTTAAACTTAACACGTGCACTGTACACATGGTCCATTAACAAGAAACTACGCATGAAATATTGTAGACTTTATTTTAAGGTAGGTACAAAAGTGGCGGAAACTGAAAAGACTATGTTGGAAGTTCCTTTTGAAATTCTCCTGAGAACCTGATTTTTTCATCTTAATATTCCAATACTGTTCATCCTTATTATCCAAAAAAATAGTGCCTTTTCCAGCAAATGCTCTCTTTGTGAATTGTTATGAAATGTCACTTACCAAAACACATTTCAACAAACAAATGACATCTAATTTCTTCCAGATTATATTGTCATCCGAAAGACACTAATATGTGTGAATGAGATTAGAAATTTTCCACTCTGTTATTCAATTTCTCTCTCAGTTTGAGGATTCAGAAATACCATGATCACCTCTGAAAACAATGAAATAACATCTGAAATAGAAACAATGAACATTTAAAAATCTATAAGTCCAGGCTAAGTATAAAGATAAACTGAATGGTGCAAAATTATAATAGGGCTGTATTTTCTTTCACTAACAAGGCATTTATTATTATTTGGGTTTAATCTACTTATACACAATTGCATAATATAATAATCATATTATCATTGCACAGATATAAAAAACTGGTAAAAAAACAATAACATAAATTGCAATTCAGTCATTAGAAACACCAAACAAAGCCAAAGTCAGGGTTGCCAGCACAGTACTGCCTAACTGCCCTCATGTTCTCCCTTTCAGACACTAGCACGACATTGTACTATTTTTGCCTCAGCTCAAAAGATGAAAGACTAACTGAAAACAGTGAGGCATAGCTGACAACTCCATAGCTTTTTTTTCAGCCTACTGCTCTACTGCTTTTGGCAGTACTGAGTTTTTGTCCAACGTTCTCTGGATATCTAGGAGTCAGGATTAAAAACCATTTTTCAACAATGAATTTCATAGCTTTTCAAAGCAGAGTCAAAACAGCCATTTTAATTCAAAAGGCATTTTCAACTTTTTGGAAGTTTGGGCAACAGAATCGTAAACTGAGAGATTTCATAAATCAAAACAAAGTATCATCAGTGTATTATTAAAATTGAACAGATTTTTCATGGAAGAAGCTATGTTGCAACTCTACTTTCACAAATTATAGTTTGTATACATAAACCTAAGCATCAATACATTTCTGTTCCTTCTTTTTTTGCTGTTGATATTAAACAAAACCTGCAATACTCTTAGATGCAGTTACACAGTCTTCTGTGAGTCCTAGAGAAGACAAAGGTCTGGGCTGCAGGAAAAGTAATTAAGCCTAACTAGTTTGCACATAAGCTTAACAAGTTTCAACACAAGTAAAATGTTTCTTGAAGTTTTTGGATATGAATCTAATAGCCCAACTTGTGATATCTACTATAAATTATGGAATATAAAATGCACTAGGGAGAAAATATTCAGCTTGATTTTATTACCTTTATTGTTTCAGTGGAAATGCTTACATATATCAGGCTATCTAGCTCTTAGTAATTTGCTAGACAATTTTATTTGTCATCATTTGCTCAAAGAAAACCTAAACGAAAGCTCAACAAAAACTATACAAAATACATAGAACTCTGCATGAATTCGGCATTGCCCATCACCAAAGAACCAAATGTTGTCAGTAAAATTGCTCGCTTACAGATATCAGAAAAAGCACACTGCCATCTTCTTGTTTAGTGGAACGATCCCTTCAGCTTAGGTAGAGAAGTCAGAGGAGTAGGCGGCCATCTCCCTCTTCTCCCACTGCAGGGGAAGGGAGGAGGTGATGAGAAACTTTGTAGCTGAACTGCTTAAAGTAGATCTGTTCAGAGTACAGAAATACAGTAAGAGCTCTGCATGTAAAAGCTTTTAGATATTCTGCCTGTGGAGAAATAGGCGACTTCTGCTGCCGCCTCACCTAGAAATGGTTCCAAAGCACTTAACCTAAACCTTCTATGCATACCTGCACGCTTCTGCCAAGGCAGAAATGGCATGAGATGGGAGATGCGCCAGCAGCTGCTAATGAGTGTTGCATTCATTAGAGACAGAGGGGACTTGTCTGTTTGCCATTGTAAACATAAAAATAGAAACAAAGTAGGCTCCTTGGAGACCTATCTAACTGATTAATTGGGACTAAAGCAGTAAAAGTTTGATGTCACATGGAATAACTTACTTCTGACATACAAAAAGACATGTGGTCTGATGGGGCCATAAAGCATAACAACTTCTAATGTGTATAGAGTGGGTAATCACAATGTCATACATTGTGATGACATTCATGGTTCATCACAAAATCCTTTCAGATACTTGTGAGGTCCAGAACTAGAGACCACTGTGATTTTATTGTAGCAATGCAAATGTAATGTTTAATCAGTACAATGAAATTAAGTTGATACAAAGTGTCATATATAACCATGTGGAGCTTATTATTTGTACTTTGAGTCATCAGCATGTTTAAGACATTTTTGGATGTTGGTTTTAGTGAAAATCCATGATAGCTACCACAACGAGGTGTGTTGAATGAAAAGACAAACTGTTAATATATTCTGCCTATCAAAATTATCTTTTTAATTAGCACACCAGTGTCAAGAAATCAAGATAAAAAGGTTGACGCTTTCTTCACATAATTATGTAGAACTGCTTATAGCTAAAAAAATGCACCTGTTATAAGTGCACAAGATGCTTTCTATTTTCAGATAGTATTCTTCTGGAGTTATTCAAAAACATAAAAATGCATTTTAAAATTCACTATGATCTCCTTAATTCATCATAAAGTAGATAATTTGAGTATATTTTATTCACTTACAACTACCCTGAAAATGAGATTTGTTTCTGCTGACTCTTTTCCCCTCCCCTTTTTTTCTGTTTCATTCTGGAGAATAATGAGTCCCCTACATTTTCTTGTAATATTTTTCTTTAGCCAGAGACTCATGCTATGATTTGGAGCTCTTTTACTGAATTGAGGTATTATTAGGCCTTATCAACAAAGTGAGTGTTGCAGACAGGAATTGATATTTGGATCTAAGCTAATCTCCTGTATAAATTGAGGGCAAATTGTATGGTTACTTTGGAAGGAAGAAAAAGAGGCTGTTCCACTAAGAAAAAACAACTCCCATGTGAAGAGGATTTGGTGAGATAAGCATTACAGAAGCACTCACTCAGAGCAGTCCAAGCTGCTGTTGACTCCACAACCCCACTGATAGAGAAGTTCACAAGCTATTTCTTGCATTATACTATTTCTTTTTTTTATACTATTGCTATTTCTTGCAATGAGAATTAACCACTGCTAGCCAAAAGCACTACAAACAGCTGCAGCCAGTACTGGAGGTCAAGAGGTGCCACTGCCTAGATACATTATTGCCCATAGTTTTCATCCCAAATGTGAGGCATCCCTGCAAAAAAAATACAAGTGCAGTTCCCTTAGTTCTGTTAGAAAGGGTTGGGGTTTTTTTCCAGAAATTTTACATATCACAACAGTACAGTAAACATAAAAGGACACAGCCATACTGACTTGAATCTGCAGGTAGCCTGAAGCAGTACTTCAAAGTTTGTGGACTAATCACCCAGCTCACATTAATCGCTGTCCTCATGAATCTGATTATCACCCCTCTCGGGGACACATAAAAGTTCACCATTTTTACTGCAAGACTATTACCCTAATGCAATAATCCAAGTACCATTTTGTTTTTCTTTCCCCCTGACTGACAGAATCTGCTCTTCCTCTTTTTCATAAAGAGGAAACCATGTTCCCTGCACTCCTCTTTGTAGATCACCTTTACAGGGTGAAGACAACAGATTATTGAGGCTTTCTACAAACATCTGTTTTATCACAGTGCAGCTAGGAAGCTGGAGCTGGCTGAGTACATAGCAGTATCCAAACAGAGATCACAGCAGAATCCTCCCCTCTATTAAAGGGAAAAAAAAAAAAAGCCAGGAAAACTCAGGAACATTTTGAAACAGGAGAAGTATCTGCTATGTCTTGGAAGGGTTATGAGACATAGGAATAAATAACACAAGATAATGAAGAACAGGATAGCTTGAAAAAGGCATTTCACATGCACAACATGGAACACCTCAAACTTGCTACACACTACTGAGTGGCTCATACATCCTTCAGTCTCATTAAAAAGTTCTCTCTGTAACACTTTGGTCTTTACTTACAAGTCCTTTGAGGCAACAGAACGATGAAGGAAAAAGGAACAGCAAAGAATGGGGCTGGGGCCTAAAAATAATGTGAGAGAACCTTAAAGGTCTGGAAAGGAATTCCCTGAATTACCTGCCTTTTTCTTTTCAGTAGCAGCTCAATAATATAAACAATGAGTATGTTTAAAACAGAGAAGAAGCCCAACAATGTACATAGCTCTCTAATTGCATCTGATCATTTTACTTAAAAAGGGAGGAAATTCCCCACCAACTCTTTCTGGTTTTGGCTTTTCGGTTTTTTTTTTTGGTCACACCATGAAAGAATGCAACTAAGTTTTCAAATGCTAGTACCAATGGTCATTTTAAGAAAAATTAGAGCATAATATAAGTAACAGGAATTACAGTTGCATGAATAGTTTTAAAAGCAAAGGCAATATACTCTTCTTTTGAAAGTACAGTTGTTTTAACTGTGGTCAAAAGCACATGCAGAGTATCTCTAAGAACTGAAGTTAATATTTTTTTTGAGGAAAAAAAAGGCCAAAACACCCAAACAGCTATACACATTTAACATACATCAGCAAAGAAAACGAAAGATTATATTCTAAATAAACTCATACACAATATTCTGATCAAACAGGAGCAGGCAACTGAACAGTCCATCATCTTGATGCCAGACATATAATTTTTCTGCTTCCCTTGGAGAAAGTAACTATGCACTATTTCTTGCCAATTGTATATGCATGAAATTTTTCTTGATACTTCAAAGTGTGAAGACTTCCATACTTTTATTTCATAGCTTTCATTAGAAAATATTTCTGAAAGCCTGCAACACCTGAGTAGTACTAGTTTCCCATCTAATTTCCTTAGGTTACCCAAGAATTTTGTGAAATAACATGTAGGCAGTAAAGCAAACTACAAATTTAAAGAGAAACTATTAAGTAACAGTTATGTTACTTAATACTCTGGACCTAACTCACAGAGAGCACCTTTAGTAAGATTTTTACTTATATAAGCAGCATTTCTCAGAAGTAAGATTTCTGCTCCGTGAGCTGTCAGTCTGAATCAGGTTACATGTAGTGTGCTGACTATGACACACAAGGTTGGGATTAAGGAAAAGAAGATAGGTTCAAAATAAAATAACATTACTGCTGTTATGCCAGCTGAGGTATATTCCATAGGGGAACTGCCTGATGTAAGGGCAGGAAGAAAAAATTTGTCAGCTTATGGAACTTTTTCTCCTTTCAGGACTTAGTTTTAGCAGACAGGAGCAACTGAGCAGCCAGCTTGTACTACCTCAGATCCAGTGATGTAGCAACACATCAATCACAGAGTTTTTGGCTTAGAGCTGGCTCAGTGTCCAGATCACGCCTACTTCATTTTTCTTCGGTTAGGTGAGTGGGGCTTTTTTGAAGTGGGAGAAAATAATTTTTTAAATAAGTGTTTCAATAATAAAAAACAAACAGCCTAAGAGTTCACCTCAGGGATGATATACCAATATGCTAAGGCACTGCAAATCACTTCTCCCCCAAAGGGATCTGCAAAGTATGGAAAGAGATTCTTCCCATGACAACTCCTACTTGGCTTCCAGACCCTAAAGTCTATGTAGAAGACATCTGTAGCCTTTCCCTCATCCACTAAGCATAGAAAGAGATTGGGTAAGTCAAGCAGGACCTGCATTTCATAAATCCCTGCTGGCTGCACCTGATCCCCTAGTTCTCCTGCATGTGTCACATGATGGCACTCAGGATGATCTTCTCCATTACCTTGCTGGCACTGAGGTCAGGCTGACAGGCCTGTACTTCCCTGGATCCTCTTTCCAACCCTGCTTGTAGATGGGTGTCACATTTACTAACTTCCAGTCAAATGGCACCTCCCCAGTTAGCCAGGACTGCTGGTAAATGATGGAAAGTGGCTCGCTCGGTGAGCACATCCAACAGCTCCCTCTGTACCCTTGGGTGGATTCCATCCTGTCCCATAGTCTTGTGCATGTCTAAGTGGTGTAGCAGGCAGCTAGCCTTTTCCCCCTGGATTGTGGGGGCCTCATTCTGCTCCCTGTCCCTGTCTTCCACTTCAGGAGGCTTAGTACCCCCAGAACAACCGGTCTTGCTATTAAAGACTGAGGCAAAGACAGCATTAAGTACCTCAGCCTTTGTCACTGTGTTTCCTCCTATATCCAGTAAAGGATCAAGATTTTCCTTAGCCCTGCTTTTGTTGCTTATGTATTTATGAGAACCTTTTTTTATTGTCAGAGGACAGCCTGCTCCTCCATCTTTAAGATTTCCTCCTTGAAGAACGTCCAGCTTTCCTGGATTCCTTTGCCCTTCATAACTGCCTCCCAAGGGACTCTCTCAACCAGTCTCCTGAACAGGCCAAAGTTTGCTCTCTGTAAGTTCAAGTTCTGCTGACCCCGCTCCTTACTTTCAAGAATTGAAAACTATAATTTTGTGATCCCTGTGCCCAAAATGGCCTTCAACCATCACATCACATTGCCCACCTCTCTTCACAGACAACAGGTCCAGCAGTGTGTCCTCCCTAGTTGTCTCACTCATCAACCATGTCAGGAAGTTATCTACCACACACTCCAGGAATGCCCTAGACTGTTAGCTCTCTGCTGCATGCTTTTTCCAGCAGACATCTGGTAAGCTGACATTCCACAAGAGAACAAGGGCCAGCAATTGTGAGACTTCTCCCAGCTGTTTACAGAATATTTCATCTGCCTCTTCACCCTGGTTGGGTGGTCTATATCAGATTCACACTGTAGTGTCTCCCTTATTGGCCTTCTTCTTGAGTCTTAACCATAAACACTTAACCATATCATCATAAAGCTCTAGACAATCAAAATATTCCTTAACATACAGAGTTAGCCCACCACCTCTCTTTCCATGCCTATCCCTGAGACAGCAGACCAAAGGACCTTGCTAGCACACTGTACCTTCACTTGTACTTCACAGTTGCTCACAGATGACACAGAAACAGCACTATTGAGATCAGAAGGGACTTCTGGAGACCATCTAGTCCAACACATTGCTCAAAACAGAGTCAATTACAGTGCAATTAAATGCAAACAGCTTGTAAAATCGCAAAACCTCAGTCTTCTACTCAGTAATTTTAGGCACTTGCAAGTAGTAGAATCACAAATTCTGTGGTGCGGTCTAAAGTTAATAGCTTAAATCCTTTTGTTATTCCTGCTTGTGTTTGTGTTATTATCTCCTGAAGCATTATGAACTTACAGTTAAAACTGTTACATTTTTGTAGAAAAACCTAAGATATTTTGTAACCAGCAAATAGTTTTGCTTGGTTTAAATAATAATTCCTTTTAATTAGAGGGAGAAATGTCTGCTATAGCAAAGCACAACACATTATTTAAGCTTTTACCTTTACCTTTTTCACTGATGAAAGGAAAACTTAATTAAACAATTGTAAACATTCTAAAAATACACAGTAGAGTGACAAATATGTTTACTGATGAACACTAAGCAACAAAACATTAAACAGATGTTAATGAATGTGAGATAGTTTTGAGTTTATGCCTGTAGGAGCTGGAGCTCTAAAAAAAAATCCCACTGCATTAGATCTGGCTGAGCTGGAGCTCATTTCCCCTCAGTAGCCCTCACAGTGCTGTGCTTTGCACTGGCATCTAGAAGAGTGTTGATAACACACCGGTGTTTTGCCTACTGCTGAGCGCAGCACCAACACTGTAACATTCCTTCCTTAGTTGAGGGCAAGATTCTGGGAGGGGACCCAAGTAGGTCAGCTGACCCAAACTGACCAAAGGGATATTCCATACCATGGGATGTCAGCTCAGATATAAAAGCTAAGGCACAGAGCAGGAGGGTGGGCATTCATTGTCTAATGGCTCCTGCTGAGAAACCATGACGTGTACTGAAGCCCTGCTTCTCAGGAGTGGCCGACCATTGCTGCTCATGGGAAGTAGAGAATATAACCTGCCATCTTTTGCTTCTGCGCGCACAGAACTCACTTCAAACTACAAAATTATGTTAAGTGTAGACATAGCTGGTATTGATTTTCTCTTCTGTCCACATCCAATGCCCAGAATCTGTCCAAAACCACAGTACTGGTTCTATATAAAAAAGATAATGCAGGCTGTACCACTAACATTTTTTATATATTGTTATTTTCCTGATGCTGAAGAGCCTGAAGAACTTTAACCATCTCACTGATAGGTCAATCTTGCTGCTATTCTGCTTGAATACTCTGAGAATGTTACAATAGGGACTTACGTAGAATAACATTATATGAAGTAAAAAGTTTGTAAAATATCAGTTGGGAAGTATTTCTTGAAGCAGACAAGCTATAATTTACTTCAAGAAAACACAGAGAGGAAAAACATAGATGCATTTGTTCATTTACCTTCCACTTATGCAAATACTTAACTTAAAAGATATCCAGTTGATTAAGAAAACTTAGTGCACAGGAAATGCTGCTGATTTATCTGTTGTTTCCTTTCTTATGTATATTTAATAAAGATTGCCAGTCTCCTTTCTTGTAATTTGTTTGAGACTGAAACTCTTCAGTACTTGGGTGATTACACAAATATTCTTTTTAATGCCTTGAAGCCTAGGGGGAAAAAAAGCATTGACTGGCTATGAAAAGCATACTGATGCTGTATACTCAAAAAAAAAATCAAGATCTTAATTGTCACTTCCTGTAAGACTTCAGAGCTTATAGAAAATTCCAGGGTATATCCCACAAGCAAATGCAGCAGTAACTAGTAACTGCAATGAGCTAGATCTTGGTACAGCATTTCAGCAAATTTAAACTCCTTCCATGCCTGCAATCTGACAACATGCATGCAAAATATTTGTGTATCACTGTGTAATCTACACACGCTGGCAACAGATCAGAAGCTCTTAGTCTGCGGTTGTGCACTAAACCCTCTCTGTCTCAAAAAGTTTGTGCTAGCAATCATTTTCTATTGTTTATTGTCATTCCCAAGAAAAGTTCCCTGCTAAGTCACTGTCAGTGCCACCTATGGAGAAACTTCTACACTAACTTCTTAGAACTGCTTACAGTAGTGCTGTAATAACAAAAATTATTAACTATTTCTTCCAACTGACATGGGGAAATAGAACTCCAGGAGGTTTATATGCTACTGAGAATATGCAAGTGTTGCACAAAAACAGAAGCCAGTTTATTTATATAAACACAGGAATGTTTGCTCATGTCCAGTTTAATCCTAAGAAAAGGATTCAGTAAGGCCATCAACTGCTTTAGGTTTAATTGGACTGACGTTGATACATCTTTAACAACATCGTAGTGCAGATCTTGATGTGAAGCTTTGCCAGTATTCCAGTAGTTGGTTTTCAAAAATGTGATTAATGAAAAGACAGAACTCTGTGTTACAGTACCGTTCTTAAAAATAAACACAGCCATTCAGTTTTCCTCTGTCAGTAAGAGGACTGAAAACTGTAGTGTTTACAGATCTCTTCAGTTTCTTGACAAGAAATGAAATTTATTTCTTTTTCTTTCCCCCAAAGTTCAATATTCTTTCTAGAATGCTATATTTCACCTTACCTTAATTAAATTTCATTAGTGGAATCTGTCTACAAAGAGCTACACACAGGAATTAGACTGTGGCAGTGGGGAGGACAAACAACAGTTGCACTTGATCACCTTTATGTATTCATTACACATATCTAAACTTTTAATATTATCTCTATACATCTAAGGACAACTATTGACTTGGAAAATACATTTCTTACTTGTCAAGAGCTGAAAATCTGCTGCCTTTAGCATTTTTGAGAAGATAGTATCCACCACTGTGGATATGTACCTCTTCCTGTTCTTGTCCAAGACTTTTATTTCTGCTGCAACGGCAATCACAGCAAAAAGAAAGTAATCAGGCATATACCCATGCAAACATGATACGGAGGTTAATACATTTTCAAATACTGTGAGTGATAATTACTGTTTCTAGTTAAATGATTAAATCTACTACTCACGAAAGCCTGTGATATGACATTCTTACTTAATTACCTTTTCTTCATGTAGAAATATTAATCATTAGATCATCTAGTTTTCAAAATGTATTTGGAATAAAGATTATGAAATGAGGGACACATTCTGTTTAGAAGACCTCAGTGCACATTTCAAACTGAACTTCCTAAGCAAGACAGAATTATTGAACCATGGCAGTTTTGAGATGGTACCAAAGCGAAAACCCCAGTGACACAGCATCAAAGGAAGAGACTTTATGATGTTAATGAGGAGTCAATAAACACAGACAAAACAGTGCATAAAAAGCTAACATGATGTTGGGTATCTGAGTGTCCAAATGTTAACTGAGCATTAAACAAGTTCTTTCAAACGGGCACTCATTCCGAAATTTATTAAAAGGGGAACAAGATCTGTCGCCATTAACCAGCCAGAGAAACGTAGCAACACCTTGCTGTGAATGAAAGACTCCAATATAAACTAATTTGAAACTTGGAGACAAAAGGGGTTGTGAATCAGAAACATTTGAGGAACTTACACTGTGAGAGGTAAATGAGGAAAAAATATCCATAGTGAAAGCAACAGGCAGAATAAAAAAACCCCAACATTTGAAAGGTAGGAGTAGATTACGCTTTTCCAAAACAGAGGGGAAAGTATCTCAATAACTGAAATATTTTGGCAAAGTCTAGATTAATCCTGCATGGCTGGAGAGGAAAATTGTGCAAGAAGGCACAGCCAGATTCACTCATTCTGAATTGAAGAAGTCTGAGGTCTCCAGAAGCCAATAATTTTTTTTTTTAAAAAAAGGCTTAGAAGACAAATCTGTTTGCTAGTGAAACTTGTAGCTGCATATGTAGGCTAGACAAACAGATTTAGTTTGGACACAAGAAGATTTAGTTTGAAATAGAAAACTAGATTATCAATTTGGCATACTAATTGTAGCTAAAATCATATCACAAACAAAATTATTCTGTGACTATCACTGAAGTAGAAGATCAAGAATTATGGCCTATAGCTCCACAGACAGACAGGGATGAAGGAAGTAAGATCATATAAAGGAAGAAAGATGAGTCATGAGCTAAATATAGCAATTATTACAGAGATGATGGCTTTATTTTTAAAGTGAATGTTAGCTTTAGAGTCAAAGGTATGTCCCAGTCCTGCACTTCAGCCATGAGAGACTTTACTGGTAGCAGAGAACAGGAGTGCCATTTCAGAATCTGAAGGAAAGCATGGAGGAACTGCTTTAGACTGCTACTCTGAACTTCGATAGCTAGGGAGAGATGTTGTAGATGGTTTCCAAAAGACATCAATGTTATGAACTTAATGTCATGTACTTGACAGTTTTGTGCCCTTTCATCCAGCCTTATTAGTTTTTACATCCAAGGGCCAATTTTAGCCCATTCTACCTGATGGTAATTTTTCTGAACGTTATATTCTTGCAAAGTCTAGGAGAACCAGTGGCTAAGGAAGAAACTAATTTGAGAAAAAGGCATAGCTCAGCTATTATTCATTCCCTGTGCTGGCAACTCAGCACTCATAAAGCTCTGGACATTGAAGAAAATTTTCTCATCAATAAGAATAACACATAGAGGTGACACTGCTGTATAAGGATGGAAGATGGCAGTTCCTGTAGTTTTTTTTCTCTGGCTACCATGTTTGAACAGAATGTTTTAATAAACATATGTACTGCTAGGGAATCATGCAAGTTTAATTCCTTACAGCTCATAAGAACAAACCAAACAGAATTGCTCCTTTTGCATGGCCAAGGGGAAGATTAGAAAAGTCTGAGTTAAAAGTTAGTAGAAAAAAATTCTACAAAGAGAAGCCAATAAAATACATTCTATTCTAAAAGTTTGCTTCTTTTAGTCAAAATGCCAGAATGGTAATTTATTAACTCTTGAACACTGCAAGAATTTTAAAAATAGAAGCAACTCATACTGTTTAGCTTTTACGTAAAATACATATAAACAAGACAGGAGCTGGGTTGTTTGTTTTTTTTTCAAACTTGACTGGCATCACAGTCAAATGTGACTATATTAGAGTTTGCAGATAGTTGGACTGAGGACTTTAATGGGTTATATTCCAAGACAAAGGAATTAGATGCACAACCAAATTGTGAAGCTGACAGATATTTAAAATGCCTGGTGCGGGCCACTAATAAAGGTGTGTATGCAGTAAGATACTGATACAGCTTTTTTCTTTCCTTTTAATGAAACTTATGAAGTGCCACATCAATCCCCTGCCACAGGACAGCTGAGGTCCACCACTGCTCATTAAAAGAAACTGTTCAGCATGAAGTCAGAAGCCATACTGAGGAGGAAGCAGGTAGTAAACGCAGTAGGACAAGAGCTGGCTGGGGAAAGAAGGCTGGCAAGCAGCTTGTTGCCAACAAGAGGAACAGCAACAAATCTGGCAGACGGCTGTGCAGCAGGGGCCCATGTAGAAGCCATGTGAATGGGTACAAAAAGGTGAACTCTCACCATGACAACTTCTCTCTGCATGTGGTCAGCTCCCAGAGAGTTTAAAACCTGTGAGTATCACTGGCATTAAAGTGAATGAGTCCATACCCTTATACTAAATTGTTCTTGGGAATTGAAATGGTACCTGTTTCATTTATATATCTAAGCTTTTAAGTTCAGAAGCAATGACTGAGATGCCATCCATTTCTCCTAGTACTAGTGAAAGAATGTTCTTGTGCATTCAAACAAATATCTGTGTCCCTGTGAACCTGCCACAAGCTGAAATAGAAGGAATCTACTGCTGAGAGATAAAGAAACTCAAATTTCATTTTTCAGAGAATTAGCGCTTAGACTATGACTCAGAATTTCAAAATCATTTTTAAAGGAAGGAAGCAAAAGGGACTTCAGAGCTGGAAAAGAAAAAAATAAACCTATTCCAAACTGTTTGGAAACTACATATTTTTTTCAGAATGGCTCTGTTGGTATTATCATCTCATTTTATGTGCTTCTGTCCTAGGTCTTAAGATCATAAGCCTAACTAAACATACATTTGATGAAAAGCATTTCATAAGAACTCATCCTAACCTTAATCTGTCACAAGAAATCAGATTCCACTTTACCACTTTTTGCTCATTATTAAAGTATAGACTCTACTTAAGAATTATTTGAGAACATTAAAAGAATGGATTACTATAAAAGAAAGATTTACATTTTTTTACTTACTTCACTTTCTGACATCACTTAATATATACATTTGAATTATAGCTATTATTTTGAGTGGTAAAACATTAATGCAATTATTACAAGAATCCTGAACAAACTATGATTGAGATGTGGCAGTAAATTATACATATATGTACACATATTATACACAAACCATTCTCAACATATTATACATAAATTATTCTGAACAAAAAAAATACAGTCAAAGCATAAAAAAAGTTCTTTAAAAAGTCAAGAAATACAAAAGCAACCAAAATGCTTATTGAAATTCAACTAGCACCCAATAAAAACAGTTCAGCTTTGTTGAAATAATACTGTTTGTAGGATTAGTAAAAAAGGATCACTTAATATCACAAAGTCCCTGTAGATATCAACAGTTGATTCAATATTACATGCCATTAAAACTTTGGAGGATGTGCTCTTTCTGTGCCCAGTTGATTTCTTACCAAAATTTTAGGTATTATTTTTGACTTCCAATAGTTATAGTATGTCTTGTTCTCCTACAGAATTTACTACCCAAATGAACAGAAAAAAACAGCTAAAACACCTTCAAATTTAAGTGAAACCTTAGAGAATCTAAAACATCTTTTTAATATAAATATAGAAATATATAAATATATGAATATATGAATATATAAATATATAAATATATGAGTATATAAATATATAAATATCTAAATCTATATACAGGCTTCCTATGGAAGTTGAGTTGCCATCCCTGGAGGTATCTAAAGACATGTAGATGTGACACTTAGGGACACAGTTTAATGGTGAACTTGGTAGCATTAGGTTAACAGTTGGACTTGATGATCTTAAGGGTCCTTTTCAGCATTCTATAATTCTGTGACTTTGAAGTACCTTTCGATGTAATTGCAAGCATGAATAAACACATTTATAAACCAAAACGAAATTTAAGAGCATTTTTTTAACAAGTCAGCTGTAGCATGTTCCAGTTACATAATCATGGATGAGCTGAATATTCAGATGGGAAGTGTGAGTATATGCTAATACTGTATTTTCTAACTGGTACTTGATATTGAAAAAATATTTGTAATGCATTATGCAAAGTAACTACTCATAAAGACCTTCCTTATATTCTACAGATTTTAAAATTCCAGTAACCAATATTAGTATTACATTTTTATGACAAAATAGGAAGCATTTTTTCAGAAAAAGCTGCAGAAACTCACTGCAACCAGATATAGTCCATGTCTTTGTTAATTAATGCTCATGTTGAAAAAAACCAACTTGTTAAAGTGATGAATAAATAAAGCAGATTTCAATTTGTATGAGTCATAGCACCTTTGGTTTGCTGCCATAAAACTGGGTTTCATAAATTCACATCTGTGAAGATTCTTCCAACATGTGAGCACAGCTGTCCCTCATATCCAACTTTCTCCACATTTTCTGAGCATCCTTTTGTCTGTCTGGCAAAATCAAGCCTTCAATTACTATTGTACAAAGTTATTTTGTCATACAGCTAGCATCTTTGTCTTCCACTAAACATCTGTTAGGAAAGCTGAGTACTTTTGTGCAAATTATATTTCCTTTCAAACATAATCTTTTAAGATTATGTTAATAGATAAACTCCTCACACTCAGTGTGGGAGGTATTAAATTGTCTAAAGAACAAGTGAGTTCAATTTATCAATGGCTAACACTTCTACTCCAAAAACAGTTTTACCTATCAGACAATGTATGTGGCTCTATTAATACAAAATCTACTGAAATAGTTCACATACGTTCTAAATCTATCCTGATCAGTTTTTGGTTTTGTTTTTCTTATGACAATCAGGAAGACTGAGGTAATTCTTAAAATCCACTCTGATTTTTAATTTTCTTTGCTATTGATGAATTGCCAAAAGTATTTACTTGGTCATTATATAAATGCTAGTGTAAAAATTAATTCTGGCCTAGAATTTGTTAAATATTTTGAGCATTCATCTCCCTGCCACATAATTTGTGATCCAACAAAGTTTTATTTCCAGATTTTAGTTAATCCTTAATAAATCTTAGGCACGTCACAAGCAATGTATCTGTGTATTTCCTGCAACGCATTATTGCAGATTCTTTTCATTAATCATTATATGATTATTTCCTTTGTTATTTCTTTCCCATAGAAACTGTATTTTTCATTCTGCTGCCGCTTGAGGAATTTTAAAACAAAATGCATGTCTATGATAGACAACACTACAGTTTTACATCACTATAAGTACTTCTCTATTCTTAATCTCTGTTGATTTGTAAAATTCTTTGAACAAAGCAATGAATAAAAACTTCCTGAATCTAATCTGTAAAAATCAGCAGTTTTGTTTTGTTGGTTTTTTGGGCTTGGTTTTTCAGAAATGAGAAAAATTCTGATACCTTCAGGTCTTATTATTCCAAATAGTAAATGAAAGGAGTTTTCAAGAGAAGGTACTGGAGTAGATGAAAGCTTATTCTGAATTTCTTTCTCATTCTAAGGTAAGCATGAGATGTATTCTAGGCAGATGGGTACAGCAGATTTTTTTTCTTAACACCAGCATTCTAGAGAGTAGATTTTTAACACTATCTTTATACTTAAGTTTGTTTTCATGCTAAACAGCCTAAGAAAGCAAAAATGCTACTATTTCTTATCATGGGCCGAGAGAAAGTCAAGATTTATTGCATGGGAAGGATTACTGCTTCTAATATGTTACATTTTAACAACAAAGTCTGAACAATGGAAACAAAATACTACCATTTGATCTCTACTCCCTATAACAAATAAACTCTGCTATTTTGTAATCCATGAGCACAAATTGTCATTGTGATTAAAGAAGTAGTGGAAAACAGCTTTGGCAAAATTTAACAGCGGGCTGATAGCAAGTAATTCATTCCATACATTTAAGCACACTTGCAATGAATCTTCGAATCTTTTTTAGCTTTAAATATAACCTTTCTGAGATAAGGGAAAAAAACTACAAAGGATATTCATGTTTTAGATTAACCATGGATTTATCTTGAGGTATAATTATTTAAACCGTACAATCGATAACAGTTGGAACAGGCAGAATATCAGTCTGCATCACCTACTAGTCTGTTTTAGGATGTGTTTCAGGGTTAAACGTCTTAATGACTATAGAATCTATGTTATCAAAAACATGACCAGATGCTGCTACCCATACAGTCACAAAATGAACACTCAGAAAGGGTAACTGTAAACTCAAGAATTACACTCATTACCATGCGTGACTCTGAACTGGTTTAGACTTTGTCTCTAAATACAGCTCCATATCCTGAAGAGTGTGAATCACTTTTCCCCATCTTCTGGGTTCCACAATGTACTTACATAAGCAAATAGCAATTATTTGTTAACTATTCCACTGCTGGTTGCTTCAGTAAAAACATCGGATTCTGGAACTGAAGAAGCAGCAGCATTCAGGGCAAAAATTGAGTAGGCAGTCTTGTAACTTCTTATCTGTTTTGAGCTTTAGAGTATTGGCACTATGGCCTCATAATTTTACAGGGTTATTTAGAAGATAGATGTTTCTCCTTACTTCAGTGAAACATAAGTGATGTATTGCACAGGAAGTTAAACAATATCAGAGACAGTAAAAATAAATTACCGAATCTAAATCCATAATATGTAAATACAAGATTTTGAACCATTCTGCTACATCTCACAAATCTCCAGTTTGGGTGAAGAACATCAGTTGAACCAGTCACTCGTGCTTCAGGTGAAGGGGCAAGCACTTCACTGCTTTGCATATGCATCTCACCTTTGTTTGACTCCATGTACTTATTTCCACCTGATGCAGAACATAAGAACTGTTGTCTGCAGAAAGACAGGTCAGAATGAGAAAGCTAAATAATGCAGAGAGGTTAAATATATTTCAGTCAGCAGAACTGATTAATTCATCTAGAGTATTTTAAGAGTCAGCTAAAGCAATGTCTTTGATATTCCAAGGAAGACCAATGAAATCCCAAAGGATTTGTGAAATGCAAACATAATACTTTCCTTTAAAGTCAGAGCAACCTATAGACACTATTACAGGCTGATTGTGGCACTCAGGAAAATATTGGGCAATGTTAAACTACTTTAAAAGTACGTAACAAGATAACGTGATGTTCAGTATGGGGTTCGTAAGAACACCCCCCCTGCAACCACCACCACCCTACTCCCCAACAACTAAACTAGTTCATATTTCCTCATTTCATTTTATATAAGGTGACTCTTAACAAAGAAGGGGGAAATAATAGATACCAGGCTCAAGTAAGTTTTTGGTGGTGCTTATGCAACTGTGTTTTGATTTTGAGAAAGTTACAGCTTAGGAATGAACTAGCTATGAAAATAAGAAGAAGGGTTAGGAAAGAGGAGTTAAACATTGGAACAGAAGTGTCAAGAGAGTCTGCAAAGAATCTCCAAGATGAAGGTTTTAGCAAAAAAACTAACAGGATTGGCCTAGGATTATACTTGATCTTGCTTCCACATTTTTGGGAGGGACTAGATCTCTTGAGATCCCTTTTGGTATCCATTTTTATGATACCACAGTATCTCATAAACAAGTAGGGAAATCAAAATCAAATTACCAAAGGAAACATATGTAGCTATCCAACTATCAAGACTTAGTCCTTGCCAAGCTGGAAGTCTGCCTGGGATCTTCCTGCAGAGGATTCTATTGCATTAGATAATGTTATTTTCAGTATTCAAAGGATGATGGAGAAAACATAGTCACATAGCATTTGCAGATAATTTGAAACTCAAGAGCAAGCCCTTTAAAGATTAGAATTAAAACTCCAATTTACCAAAAACTAAAAATAAACATCCATATTCAATCACATTGAATCCAGGGATGAAAAAAGCAAAATGCTGCACTACTCAAAGGTAAAAAACCCTTCAAAATATGTAAACGCATAATGCAGAAGAAGAAGGTTTAGAAGCAAAAAGTCATTCCAATCAACCATTCATGTAATTTTAGATTTCCTGGCAACAAGGTGAAAAAACAATTTAAACTAAATTCTGCATTGTTTCAGAAGAAATTGTCTCAAAGAAAGTCACTCTTGACACTGTAGTCATCAGGTGTCATCTGCCTGTGACAGAACAGTCTAGAGGAAAAAGAAGTCTGATACCATCTCTGGTATCAGGAGCTGTTTCATTAGTTGAATGAATCAAATTTTCCAAATTGAACAAAGGTGTTCTTGAAAAATATTTTCATTACGCCATTTAGCTCTAACACTATCATGTCATTATTCCTCTCATTTGGCCGCTGAAGTTGCCTCCTATCAGGTTTATTATCAGTAAATACTGATATTTAGTCTCAGAACACTATGTTCTTGGAACCCTCAACTGAAAGAGCAATTTTGTAATTTCTGGGAAGCAATTGATAGAGTTTCCAAATTTATTAATGTTCTAGATGACACTGAAAATGCTAATGTACTAAATATAACTTCCAGTTAGAACATACTGAAACTGTACAGAAGCATTCAAGGTAATCTCTGAGAGAATATAAAAGTTTGCCATATTAGTCTTTTGAATAATTTAAGATATATAATTTCTCATTCTTCTATAAAAAATAGTCCCATAAAATTTTGCAGAGGATTTTCTTCATCTGTACCCTGTTCTGGATGAGTACAAGGCTTTCACGATTTCCTAAATTCCCCAAAAAATTGAGGTGTCTGAAGGAAATGAACTTCAGTTCATGCAAGACAGCCCTGTTAAACTTCAGCAGTTAATGAAGGATTAATAAAAAAATATTTCTTCCATATCATGAGGAAACACAGTGTGGGTCAAGGGGAAAAGGAATAAAACAGAAAGAAGGAACAGTGTCAAACATTTCCTACCAAGAACACAAATACAGATAAACTAATATATTACCCCTTATTTCAATTAATTAAAAATTGTTATTAAATATATGGATATAACATGTTCCAACCTTTTATAATTTTAGTAGTTAATAAAAAAAATTTTTCTCTGAAACAAAGCTTTTTGACATAAATCCAATAAACTATGTATAAATATATTCCTGTTTTTTAAACTTGTTTTAATACATACATCATTGTTATTAATCCTACCAATAGCCTCATTGTCTTCAACTAGGTTAAACTCCTGTTTAAATACACAAATCAAGCCTAAAGACCATGAATACCCAGGGTTTTTTGGGCTCCACACTTTCTACGGACACTGAAGATAATAAAGCAGAATGTATCACTGATGGGCCAGATGTACAACTTCTGTTTGTCATATTCAAATTCGCATACCTCACAAACAGTATTCAAGAGGCCTGATGATCAAAAGACCACTGATGCTGCCAACAGATGTTTTCATGGACCGTGGTGGATTTTGCCAAGTTGATTTTTTACTGTACACACTTTGAATATTGTCCGAGAAGAACTTAGGACTTTGGATAAATACACTTTCATATTTCCCAAGGAATGTAAGTAGGAACACCACAAAAAAAAAATCAAAATCAAAGCAAACAAACAAACAAACAAAAAAAAAATCACCAAAAAATCCCACCACCACACAGGAACACGTGGAGAACTCAAATATTACATATGCAATATATTCCTGTACCCTTAATGAACACAAATATGTCATCCAAGCCAACCACTTGAAAGCCAGCAACATATCTCAAAATTCTTTCATTGCAGTGGTGCAATAACAGATTGAAAAATGGTTGGAGAAAAAATGTGAAAATTAAAATATTATAAAGGACGGAAAAATCCTTTATCACGTAAACAGCACACCTTAAATAGCTAAAAACTAAGCTAAAAAAAATATGTCCACAAATCTGTAGCAGTCTTAGTTGCAGTCTCTAACATAGACAATGCTGTAGCATAAAGCCAAAAAGAAGTTAAGAAACAAAGCTATATGCACAGCTTCTAGGAGATACAAATTTAAGGAAGCTTCTCAGATTTGGTCCACTTCTTAATTCTGTCTAATGTGAGCTAGTTCCTGTTGTACACCTGTTGTTTCACAAAATCATAACTACAGATTAAGGTATGAGTTATTCCTGCTAAATAAGGCAGTCTTAGTAAGTATGCTCATACAATTTGTGTTAGTGATGCTAGTTTTCAAAGAAACAAGGCACGATAGCCAGTTAAATTACAGTTCCACAAATAAAATTTTGCACATATTAATTATGCCAGCTACTGAAAACCCATTACTTCACTAGGCATTACATTTTTCCCTTCTTGCCAACATCTCACCTATACTTTAAATTTTAAGCTAATATTTGATTTAAAAAGTAGTTTCAACTGAGTTCTATTCATGATTTATATTATTTTAATTTGTCATTCAGGATAACTATTCATTACTGATTCTAAACAAGTATCAAATAATTAAATTATTAGAAACACAGTGAAACATATTTCCTAAAAATCATCAATTGCAGGTTTTACAGACATAATGTTAAAATCTCAGTAGGTACTCAATGTTATTTGACATGGATGAGGTAAACTTAAAGACTCGCTCTCTAATTACTATAAATACTGAACAGGTTAGCATCTGCACATAAAAAGGATTGATTATACTTTAACAAAACATGCAAACAGACTAGGAAAATGCTAACGGGAAGCACAGCTATACTTTTACTAGCGAGTTTTATGCCAATCATAGGACCAACTTGCAACTATACTGTAAAAGATTTGTGTCACTGCATTCACTAGGAGCATTCTGAAAAGAACAGGCCCAAATTTGGAGACAGCACAAGTGATTAAATGTCTATGCCCCAGCTATCACTTCTGCATTCATGGCTAGGTAATGCTTAGCCTTGTTCACAACAGGTTTGTTTGGGTTTTTTGGGATTTTTGTTTGGTTGGGTTTTTTATAAGCACAAAGAACACCAAATTTGTTCTTTTTTTAAATTCAAATTTATTCTACGAGGAATTAAACTTGATCTCAGTATCACCAATAAAACCAAAGCAAAGTGTTCTGGGCTCATATTTCTTAGTCATTAATGTGCTATCATAAACCTTAACAGGATTATAGCACACAGGAAAACCTGGCAAACGCGTGCCCAACCTAGAGTTACTGCTGTAAGTAACCTCCAGGATGCAACTGTCAGAGGATTCCTAAAGGGAAAAAACAGCATGGTCTTCTGTCAAATACAGCATAACAGTGTAGATCCTGATTGAGATTTACAGGCACTTTTGCAATCTGAGCAACCAGGAGTTTTAATTCTAAACAGTGTACATAGCAGATAAGTAAAGATATAAAACCTATGAAGGACGTGAGAAGGACAGAGTGGCAGGACAAGTCTGGATAAAGCAAAAGGAATGCACAATTTAAAGTAAATATTACATAAGGTTCAATTCTTTCAAATGGCATCAGTAGTCACAATGGATTCAGTGGGAGCAGACTAGAATACCAGTCACATCTGAACTTCAGTTACATGGACTAAGAGTAATGTCAGCTTTAAATCACAGTCTCCATATTAGGAAGGAAGATGTGGTGACCTGCAGTATCTCACTATCCCAGAAAAGTTTCTCCCAGAAATTCCTCTGAAAACTATGTAAAATAATGGACACTTCTTAAGCTGATAGAGTCCTATAGCAGGTAATTAAAAAAATTCTCAGAAAACTAAAGGAAGAGGAGGAAAAAAATACCCCAAATGAAGCACAATCTTGAAGGATGAGTATACGGAAACCACAACTGATTTTGCATCATTATACCACCATTTAAAAAAAAAATATGGAATGGTTTCCAAAAGAAATGGTTTGGTTTTAAAACAGATGCTTACTCTAAGGGGGAAAAGAAAAAGAAAGGAAAGAAAGGAAAAAAGCTCCAGAATTCTTTGCAATTTAAAATACCCAGAAGCTGTAAACAGTACAAAAACCCACTGAGATTACCTCATACCGAATGCACAGAAGCGTCTAAAATTCTGGCTGCATTCTACTTTCTTGAATTCTGTGCAATATTTTTAAATGTCACAGTCCATCTAGCCTGCCAATTAGTCTTCAGGACAAAACACTTGCTATGCAACTGTGATAAACAGGGCTTACTTAAGGTAAGGAGCCTCAGCGGGCAAAAACATTAATTAGTAATTTTTTTCTTTTTTGCCCTCACACTAAAGTTGCCAAAAGCAAGAGAAGGCATCTGCTTATACTTGTTAAAAATAATGTCTCCTGCCAGTGATTGAAATGCACTTTTAAATTTCAAATAATAGAAAAATGGAGAAACTACCTCATATGTAAATGTTAACACGAAGAGTAAGTAGCTGAGATTTGCAAAAACATTTATTGCAACTAGCACTGGTTTAACACAATACTGTGTTATGCAATATACCTCTTCTCTGCATTTCAATATGCTGCATATTTTCCTATGTAAAGAACTAGTAAAAAACCTTCTCATTCTTACTCTTTATTACATATTTCACCACTGGATTCTCCTATGCACAGTATCTCACCCAGACATTGGCAATAAGAAGAGCAACCTGAAGAGTGATGAAGGTTTTTAGAAAGGCCATTTTTTTCCCCACTTATGAAACAGGATGCAGGCATAAAAAATTGGTTTTTTAGGGCAGACCGCAGCCAATGGACACTTGGCAAAACTGCCCACTGCTTATTTTCTGCTGCTTTGTTAAGTAAGAACCCAAACCCTAGCCCAGCCAAAATGACATATTCCATCACCAAACATGTTTCACAAACTGTGTGTGGGATATGTATGGAAAAAGGTAGAGAAAAATACAGCCTCAGTTCTGCTCCAAGGCAACTGTGTTCACCAATTTCTCACAGCAGGCTCTTCATTTGCTCTGGGATGCCTGATTCCAGGCCCACTGCAGTTCACAGGAACCCAGCCAGCTGATGTCATTAAGCTCTGATTCAGCTGCATCCTGAAAAACTGCTTGGAAAATATTTTAACATTAAATGGATTCATATTGCAATTTCCACCAAATTAGGCATACTTTGGAAGTAGCAGTTTAAATTTCTATCTGTAAGAGACTAAACATTAGATGAAATATTGTGGTTTCATCTTATGGAACACATAAGCAACAAGCTTCCTCATTGGAAAGTTTTGCATTGCTATCCTTATTCCTTTTAAATTTTCTCCACTCTTTTCTCATCACTGTTGAGAAGAGCAAAAACATGCACAGAATTCAGAATGTTGACAAACCGTGGATTTCTGTAACGCCGCACTGATGTTCTACTTTGCTCTCCATTCTCTTCCTAATGACTCTCAGTATTTTATTTCCTTCTTTGACTGCTATTTAACATTAAGTTGATGTTTCCATGACTATATGTGTAATGACAGGTTGATGTTTGTCCTTGTTGGACAGTAACTCATTATTGTGTAAAAAGGACCAACTCGGAAGCCATCATTTAATATAAAAAGTAATGGAAGAAAAAAGATCCCAATATTTATCTACTTGAATTTTACCTGTCATTTCTTTAACCATTTAGACTATGTTTTAAGGTACCTCTGCCATTCCTTACAGTCAGCCACAGCCCTTTTTCCCCACATTAACTTGCCATTACACTGTCTCCTTTTTCAGGTCACTTAAAAATATACCAAATAGTTGAAAACCCAGATCAAACCCCTGTAAGGCTTCTCTCCCTCCCTCCATTCACCACAAAACCAAATAATTTGCTACTATTATCCTTAGGTTTTGGCTTTTCACTCATCATTTATCAAAGGAAAGATGTTCCCTCTTAGATCTTGGCTGCCTTGTTTTCATAAAAAGCCTCAGGTGAGAGATTTTGTCACTAGATATTTGGATGTCCGAGTATAGCGCATCATTCAGGTCACCCTCGTTAACAAGGTATACCAAGTCCTTCAGAGAACTCCAAAACAATGGTTATGTAAGACTTGCTTTCACAGAAGCCATGCTGACACTTCCCAAGTCTATCTACTGTGTCTAGATCATATTTATCCACTTGTTCACAAAGTCCATTCTAAAGTAATTTCTACTATATTATATAGCACAGAGACTTACAGGCTTATAGTTCTTTAGATTTCACATCAAGTCCTTTCTAAACACTGACATTGTGTTTACCATTCTCTAATCCTAGGCACCAAGACAATTTTATGAAAAGCTACACATCAGCAATAGTAATACAGATATTTCCCCCTTGAGGTCCTGTAGTGCACCTGGGCGAACACCATCTGTTCTAAGTAGTTGGTTATCAAGGTAGTAGGTGCTCTCCAGCCATACTGACAGACTCCTTGAGTGCTATATTTCAAAGCAGTAACATTTCAAATTAGCAACTCAATAAACTGAATTAATCAAATTCATCTGCAGTATGTTATTATTGTTGTCCAGCTTTTGGCATCACCAGCATAAATTACCCAACTGACTTGGGATGCCAGAAACCCCACTAACCCATTGGGTAAAGGCAAAATTTATGGAGAACTCAATGTTTTATTTAATCAAGTAGCAGTAAGAGTAATGAGGTTCATTGAGCTACAGAAATGCAAGAACTCACACTTGCATTATTTCATTAAAAATGCACAGAATCTAAATACGGTGCTTGTAGCAAACACCTAGGAATTGGGGTTCTTGGGTTTTCTCCTACAAAATAGAATCCTCCTGAGCCTGACAAGGGAGCACAGGAAAATAAACAGAATTAGGTAACATTAACACATATTTGCATATATAAGATTATCAGATGATCTCATATTATTTTGGCCTTTTATATAACAGCAGCAAAACAAAAAATGCAGACATTGCTTTGAAGACTTTCTTTGCTAGCTTTTCTCCACCCACAAATACACAAAAATGAGCACAGGCATTTTACTGCTAGTGTGCACGGGTAGAAAAATTTCTAGGACAGATGATAGATCCAAGACATTCTGCTCCATAATAATAAGAGCTTGACTGAAAAATGAAATTGAAATACCTCCATTACCTGAACTACCATGGTTCACCATTATGAAAGCCAGATTTTTTTTTACTTTCCTGATAGCGAAACAGCCATAATACACAATGGTCTTGCTTCAACATCTGTGTTCGTTATGCTAAAACATTTATTATCAGTCTTAAGTTAATACTGAATGCTTTCAGAAAATTTGTTGGCACCTCATGAAAACTGTAGCTGCTTTGTAAAGACATAATAATCATATTAGATATGTAATATCAAGTACTGTCAGAGTGATATAAATAAATAAAACATAGAAATTCTAACCATATTTTTCCTAGAATTCCCTAGTTATTTCTGCTAAAAAAATTTTATTATTCAGATTTCTGAGCTTCTTCAGGTGTATGAACTTGCTTCCTTACATTTGATAATTGAACAACATGTATATTAATCAGATACCATTGTTTTATTACGTTATTAATATACAAGGGAGAGTTTTTAAAGAACAAAGGACGGTCAAGTATGAAACTGATATTCACAAGTACTTCATTCTGGTCTTTTTTTTGAAAATCCACATCTCAGTTCCAATTTTTTAGGACATTCTTATGAAAAAGTTCTTGTACAATTCCAGGAATAGTGTTCCATATTTTAACTATGAAATTCAAAAGGTACCTGGCATCCTAAAAAATACATTAACTTAAAAGAATACTTTCTAAAACCTATTATCTCCTCCAGAGTAATGAGGACACAGAAGTGGGCTTCTTCCTGCCAGTAGACTTCCTCCAAGACATTCTTCAAAATTCTCAACACAAAAGGTTGCACATGAAATAAAGATATCTGTAGATGTAGGGCATATATGCCAAGCAGACTGTTCATGCCATGGGATATTCACAACTGAAATTTGTGGGTTGTGGAAAAGTGTGCCAGGTGTGTCTAACAGAGGACAGCAGCACCCTAGGTTTGCCAGATCCTGGAAAGAAAGTTATGCCACAGTTTCTGTCACAGAGCTGGCAGTCTAGAATTCCCAGGAGTCTCAGCTTGCAATCAGGCATGCTAGGGAAGTCTAGTAAGGATTTTGGCACCTTGCTGTAGAACTATGACTCAGAACCTCAGGAACCCTTGGCTGCTATCTTCATAATGTCACTGAGCAACTGTAGCACACAGGGGGAATGCTAAAATTTAGAAACATTATATTTCAGTGTTTCTAGGAAAGAGAAAACAAGAATGTCTGATCAGAAATTATATAAAAATAGTATTAGCTACGTAAGACCAAAGCCCACCCAAAATAATGAAAAACACAGACTTTCTTATGCATAAAAACCCTAAAATATGTACTCACTAATATATTCAGGAATAAGAAACTTGCATTTTAAAACACGCACCAAAATTAATAATTTCACTATCAGAAGCTGACAGCCCTGGTTAGATGCATATCAAGCCCTGAAGGTCTGTAACCTAAACTCTTTGAACTGCTCTTGTTGAGTAGTAGAACTGTGTTGCAAGTCTAGAGCTAAAGTCTAAATTTTAGGTACCATTCTAAGCAATTTGGACTATGAATGGTGGAAAGAGGGAGCAGTAACAAAGAAGCCAGTAATAATATTTACAAAATAAAACCATTAGAAAACACCTACTAGACCTCATATTTTAAAGACAGATTTCAAACATTTGTAACATCATCCTTTTAGATATCTGCTCTATTAATTCACCACTGGTTTGAAAGTCCTTTCCATCAACTCCCTTTATTTCATTTCAAGGCAGAAACTCAGAAACCAAATCAGGTTTACCTTATACTTGCAGTAAGATTAATTTCTGAAATGATCTTGTCCTATGTTTTCTAACATTTCATTATATCAGATAATCATTTATTGGAAGATAGAAGCAAAAGGAGCCACTGTTTTTCCACTTTCCCACAAAGGGCCACCACAAGATCAAAAAAAAAAAAAAAATAGCTACAATCAGTTGAGTAATTGTGCATTAAGATGAGAGTATGTCTAGGCAAAACAACACATACTAAATATACCTTTTAAACATCACCTCTAAGTTGCTTCCAAACTTTCCTAAAATAAGTCATGATGGTTTTGTAGTGAAGACAGATCTCTGAAATGCTTTTGGCAGCCTTGTTTGAACCCTTCATTCTCTCATTTCTTCCTTGAAAAATGCATTATTCTGCCAGAACAAATGGCAAGTAAACACCATTTTCTTACTGCCTAGGTCTAGCTGACAGTGGAACAACCTTTTACATCCTAATTACCTCAGCATGATTTAAAACAGCACAAACCCGTTCCAAGTAGTGGAAGCATTTTTACACATCTGAGAGAGACTTCTCATGAGGGAAGATTAATACCTGGAAGAAGTTAATGTGTAGAAGTTAAGACAAATTACATCTGTTTGCCACCAAACTCCTCACAAAAGAAGGCTTTTTGTCTTTCTCATATTCTTCAAATAGGATATATCTGAAAGCCAGGTGACTCTATTACAGAAAACAAAAAAAAACCAAAACAGGCAATCGAAAACCACCACAAATTAGGGCCTCCCAGAGCATATATTAATAGCCACCAACAGCTCTTTGAAACTTTCACCTTGCAAAGAGCCATCCTGGATGATAAAGTTCTGTGAGGGAGCAAGAGGAGGACACGGCTATTACTCAGGAGAAGGAGAGAGAAAATAAAGCATTACACTTGAGAAAAATATTCCCATTGCTCAGTGAAAGAGTGTTTGTAAGTACAAAACTGTCTAAGCCTATATAAGTTTCATATGCATGTTTTTCCTGTCAGGTCATGTACGATGCACATGAGTTAATAAGATATTTCTTTCTTTTCCTCTACTTCATTTATTATTTTCTTTCACAATATGTGCAGCATTTTGGGAAAAGAATGGGCTACAGGTATTCAGAACCTGAGAGAGACTATTTTCTCTTTCTGACAATTTATAGCATAAAGTGTATTTTGAATTAAAAAAAAAAAAAAGGATAATTTTCTTTTCCAGTCACGAGGAAGTTCCCCAAAGCCCACAGTGCCGCTCTGCAAATGACACTATGTATTGTACGTCATCCAATACAACGATGACAAGTTAGAAACAGTAAGTGCAGCATGAGCATGCAGGCTGCCCATTACCTCTAGTTTTCAGTCTAATTGAGTTTCCCCTCAGTAGCATTTTAGATTTCACTTCATAATCAAACAAGAGACTCATGTACCTTGAAATCCTTTAAAAAAAACTACCTTGTCAAGCAATTCTTATATCTTGCTTTACAATCTAAGAAAGAAAAACCCTGCCCTGAAGCAGCTCTGCTTCCCTGATGAGTTTCACCTAGAAAACAAACTCCATTTGAGATTAAGTCTCCTTCTTATTCCATATTATGGAAAATTCCTCAAAATATTAAAAATTTCTTAGAAACAAGGGCAAAATAATTCAATTCTTCATGTATTAAACTCCACCAGCTTTTATAAAGACTTGATGGTTAGCTGTACAGCTAAGCATTATTACCTTATTCTAACAATCACAAGTTAATGAGGGCTGGCAGAAATGTCACTGACAAGGAGCCACCAGAAGCAAAAGTGTTCCCTTGGCATCCTCCAGCTCGCCAAACATTTCTTTTTAATATTTTTCTTTCATTGAATAAAAAAATTGATTGAACAGCTGAAAAGGGCACTCTTCTAGACGTCTGAATTCTGTTTCTGAGACACAGCCTACATAAGAAAGGAAGTGGCATGATGTGGTTAAAGCACTATTCCAGCGGGAGACAGGACGGATAAGAACTTGAGGTAAGGATCAGTATCAGTTCAGCCTAAACAAGTCAGCAAGCAATTCTATGGATCTGCAGGCTGCTTTGATACTTTTTAGTTAGGAAAATTCTTTTATGCTTAATCTGTATTCCAGATGTACTTCTACTTCCATAAAAACACACCTTTAATACAGGATTTTAAACAGATATTATAATGACCCTTTTACTAGAAAAGCTGACTTTATTCTTAAGTTACCTTCTCTGAAGAAGAAAAACTAATGCACAAATCCAAATAAAATTTCACTTGACAAGATGCAATTCTCATGAAAAATACAGATAGGGTAAACTACTACCACACAGTTAGTGTCACCTCCCAGATACAAACCCAGGCAACCTTCATATCTCACACATCTCTGTCCAACCAGTCAGTGACTGAAGGAAATGAGCTATACAAATTTCCTTTACCAGCTATAAGCTACTTGTAACAAAGGTTCAGAAGGAAACTAGAAAATACAAACCTTTTAAAACTTTTATTGGGTAGCAATATTATACTGACCCTTCTGCCAAACCGGTCCTCAATTAAAGCATGAGATATGAAGAAACACAAAGAGAAGTATGAGTACTAGTATCAGAAGAATCCTCAGTTCTTGCCCTTCTTCAAGTTGACAGAGCCTGATTAAAAGCCTTTAGAATGCTACTGCTCTCAAATTAAACTTTGCTGCCTCACATTTGGTTGTTCAGGGTTTAACCAATGTCACAGTTTAGGTTACTTAGGCTATCTTTGCAACAACCAGGCAGAGGACACAGTGAAGTACCACAGAAAGCAATGAGGTAGCGTGCACAAACATTGCATAGGGCCTTTCAGCTATAATCCTACCCTGAAACATATGTTGTGGTTCACATCTTACCTAAGTTTCACTGACCTTACAGACCTTTTCTCTGTGTTGCAGATCGACGTTCAAAAACCCCGCCTTGCCAAAGCTTGGACAAGTTGTGCTCATTTACATTTAATTCCTAAAAAAATCATCAGTAGAAATTATTCTAACCATCTGTGCAGTCCACAAGCCTTTAAATTAAGTGGGGTATTGTGGCATTCCTCATAAGGAGGGAAGGTGGCACTGCAGGTCCTATTAGGTTATGAAAACAAAGACTACACAGCTGTCAGCAATGGGGAGGTGCTTTCAAAAACTTCACACCCCTTGAGAGAATATAAAAAACTCCATTCTATATTTTATTTGCATTTTATCAGATAAAATCTACTCTTCAACCTCTGAGCTAAAGTTCAGTTGGAAAATGGGTTTTCCATAGAGTAAAATCACCCACTCCTCTTTCCAAAGTCAAGACCAGTTTTTCTGTCTACAGTCTTAACACATTATTTAGTTTAATATTTATTATTCCAAAGAATAATAAATTGGTTTTTTTGTTAAAAAAAAAAAAAGACAATGCTTTCACCTGTCAAAGGAAGAAAAATCTATCCTTCCCATCATTAGCCTTGAGCTATTTTAGCAGCCCATTAACACTTTGAGGACTATCACCATGAAAGATTTAACTTTCTTCAAGTCTTTAAAAAACCCTCTAGGAAACAGAGACAGCACTTCTTTCACTGCTCTGTAAGGCTCCCATCTATACTGCAGTGCTTTTTTCCAATGTTTTCTGTATTTCTGATATCATGTAACTAAAGACAGGCACATGGTTTATTTCATTCTGTAAACAGACTCTGTGAAGGACTTATTCAGGAAGTTACAGATTCTCAAAGCCTTGAAATACATGTCTCACATGAAAAACACTTCAATCTGATGACAGATTTATTCTCTGGCTCCTCATATCAAGTTTTTATTGCACAGTCTCTTGCCTCCAACAAGTTCAGCTACAGCAACAGGACAAAACAGGGTTTAGGCTGGACCTGGAAAATGCAGTGAGGGTGAAAAGACTGCGAAGCTTGTGGTTCTCTCTTGTGAGGGCTGTAGAAGAAATACACTTATCTGGGATTTGCTGACATCTGAACAGATTTCATCAGGCAGTGCAGGCATCTGCCTGTAAACTAATCCTTCTGAGCTCTCTTTTTATCCCAACAGCCTTCTCTAGGATGTGATTTCCCTGTTCTAAAGGGAACATCTACATTTGGCTGGAAAAAATCAAATCCCGCAAAGGATCTGTTTATACTCGTTGACCTAAAGAGAATCTGAGGGGAGTAAATCAACTCTATGTCTATAATAATTTAACAAGAGTCCCAGCCCTGATCTGTAGCATTCTAGCAACTCTAGGATAATTCTGGCCACTGAAGGCCATCCAGATGTTGGGTTCACTGAGTATATATAGCAGTTGGATCCCTAAGAAACTTTTTTACATCATGTGTACTCTACAACAGATCCACCTGCATGTCTGTCTAGGTTTCCTCAGGCAAAAATCCAGCAGTCCTAAATATATAATTCTGGAACATCTAACGTGCTCAGAAGAACATCTTGTTTCTTTCCCAGTCATCAGGGCTTCACACAGCCTTCATTTGGCTGAGGAGATGGGACACTAGACATGAAGATAGAAACAAGGAGAATCAGGCACCCTGTCCTTTTCATTCACACTAAGAGATCCCAGCTCCTATTCAAGTCTACATACAAATCCCAACCTTTACATACATAATAAAATTAAATAGAAAACCAACAGTTGCTGTAAGAGCTAGATCAAGACTTTTCCTGTCCCCTGAAGAAAGAGACAAGATTGCAAATGTATTTGCAGTCCTAAAATGGAAGGAAAAACAATTCACATTTCTGTTATGCAGAAATCTAAAGGCAGTTTGGAAAAAGTCTAAAATATTTTGGGTTTACCTACATCATTGTTAAAGTTCAAAGCCAAATTAAATAACTTCAAGCTAGGCTGGATTATTAAACAATTTTGAAGCATTTGAATGAGCTGAGAAGAAACAATATGTACTGCCATACTTTATGTTTGATAATTAAAAATTTCCATGGAGAAATGAATCTCAAAACAGGTCCATCCATCTCCAAAGGCTACTGATGCTTTTAATGAGACTTTAGGTTTATGTATCTACTCCTTTGTATTGGCAGAGGCTTAAATTCACCATCATCTTGAAATGACATGACAGAAAAGGATTCCTGCTCCCACCCCTTGCTTCCCATCACAAGAGTGAGCCTTTGTCAGTTGATCTGCATTCAGGTCTTTTGTGAGCCTGAGAAGATGCTGTGTAGAGATAGAGGAAGCAAGTTACTCAAAACTGGTAAAAGCTCACTGAACAAATGCGTATTTAGGAATTAAGATGAAATTGAAAACAAATATTCACAAGAGAGAGTCGCTGCAGGAAAGCACACTAGAACATTGAAAGAGATTATGTTCAAAGCATTTTATTCCTCACTGCACCCCTGTCATTCCTAATATGTGATACATTCCCTATTGAGTTCAATGGTTTTTCCCCCTCTGTTTCCAAATACTCTTGGTATAAAAGATAACTCACATTCCCCAGAATGGCCAGAGATTTGCAAGGCTGACACCAAGATGGGTACTTTAGATTGGCAAAAGTTTGCATGCCCTGCATCAAATGTACGAAAAAAGAGTACTTATGGTGGGGAGATAAAACAGAAGATCTGAGTGAGGTGCTTTATTTTGCAAAAAAATTAATCAGAGAAAGCCAAAGCTTAAGAAATTTATTCAAAACAAAGCACATGTATTTCAGGTTTCTTAAAATTTGGAAGTGACCCTACCTCCCACCATGAGAACTGCTTTTACTTGGTGAGGAAGCACAAACAGACCAAGGGCAGAGCAAACAGTCTGTGAAAGATACATTTGAAGCAGTGGTCTCTTAGTCTTTCAAATCTTTTTCTGAAAAACATATCTGCTATCTATATTAAGGTACAGAACTGCTTTGATTTTAGCAATAAATATGTTATATCATATATAAGCAGAACCCAAAAACTGATTAATTTTTGTTATGATTGAAGTGCCACTGGACACATGAAATTGAGGAAGGTGCCAAGGGTTAACTGCACCCCTCTAATCTCTCCCTGAGCAGACTACTCATGAAGAAGCTTATTAAGAGAAATTGGAAGAAGGGTTCCAATTTCAGATTAAAAATATAGGAAAGAATTTAAAGCTCTAAAATTAGGGAGGTGGCAAAAAGCCAGAGAAAATGAAAGAACCAGAGAATGAAATTAAAGAGCTGGAGGAGCAATAGAAGCAGCTGGGTGAAGGGGTGGGAAAAAAGAATTGGTGCTGGAGAGTGAAGTCACGAAAGTATGGGGGAAGGTGTGGGAAAGAAGTGAGCAAGAACCTGAAGGAAGGAGAAAAATAAGGGAGAAAGGAGACAGCATACATTTTAAACTATACATTTGAAGAAGCTTTGCATTTTTACCATCTGGCAGCATATGCAGTTTATTATGAAGTGCTAGAATGTGTTTTGTGGTGCAGTGGTGCAGGGAGAACTGTTTCATGAGCTCATCAGAACTGGATACCTACCATGTAGTTACCTTTTGAGAAGTGGGAGAGGGCCCAGTGATGACTTGGATGATCATGTCTAATCCCATCACCAGTAAAAATTAAAAGTGAGTTCAAACCAAAGCCAAAGACTCATGCTGATGCAAATCTCCCCGCTCAGCAAATTCTCCTACCTCTAAATAATGCGTCACACAAGCATTTTGGCCAAATAACATTTTCCAGGAAGCGTGCTATCTGTTAGTCATCACAGTGTTGCATGGAGTGCACTAAGCCTGAAAAAAAAATCTGATTCTATGACTAATTCAGGGACAATTTCACTCAATAATTCTACTTTTAAGTTTTCAATGTTGTTAAAGATAAAATGCAAAAGAGAAAACAAGAAAAAAATCCCTATTCTTATATCTCAATTGTAGCTATCTCTTTAGAGCCAGACACACCTTCCAGTGACACTTGGGAGCAGAAACTGTCTCAATTAAACTTGAGCATACTTCACAGGTCTTCAAGGCCAGTTCCCTTATCAAACTTGAATTCCTGTTTTTATTGACTCTGTCTCACTTAGATACACTCAGTCATTTCAATTCCTAGTAGAAAGTAAATAGTGTTTTCTGTTCAGGGTGCTTGGAGCCATGTCATGAAACAAATCATTCTGACTCATCTGTTTCAAAGATTCCTCTCTGCTTACAGGCATTAATCTATTGAAAATATGCCATGTCATATAATCAAAGGCATAAGAACAGTCTGACATAGGTAAAGTTATGCTAAAATTGTGTTAAGACTCCCAATTATCTGTCATGCTGTAAGCAGCCCTCATTTATCTGACTTAAGGAAATACAGTTACAAATGTTATGGGAGGGGGGGGCATAAGAGGAAGAATTGCTCCTGTGCAGCTAGACTTCCATAGTTATACCTGTAGGCCTCTAGGCAGGGCAGGACAGCTGAAAAAAATTTGCATTAAAACTATAGAGGAAAAAAAAGATAGTTTGTTATCTAACAAAACATGTTAAAAGAAATATGCATACTTTCCTGAAGAACATATTCCAAACTTTTTATAAAAGAGTATAGGTATAATTAGTAAACTACCAGAATCGAAAAACAAATCATACTAAAACCTGTATGCTTTTTAATTCTGCAGCTGTAGAGTTTGCCACACTATCTCTGTGGAAAATCAAGATGCTGTAGCATACTGAAAATACAATCCTAGTGTAGCTTTTTGGTAGGAAATAAAACCTAAAATCATAAACTGGAATTAAGCTGTTGAAGATATGTTTGCCTGAATTTGCATAAAGCCTGACATAAGAGCTCAGAACTATGAATTCTGCAGTTTCATTTCAGCATCCCCATTAACTATCTCGTGGTTAATCAAATATGCCTTTTCAGGGAAACCAATCTCTCTTCTACATCTTAGAATGAGAATGTGAAGAATAAGCCTCAGTTATTTCTAACTCTGAGACATTATGAAGATTTGCCTTCAAAAACTTTTTTAGCAAGAAGGACATGACATGAGATGACACTACTCATTTTCATATTCAAAACTTTCATTACAGTACTAAATTTCACATTTTAGTCTGAAATCAACAAAAAATTCCAGCTGCAGACCTTCCTGTCTTGCAGGGAATACATAAGACTTAGTTCTCAGTCTTCAACACAGCATGTTCTCACAATGTATATTTTTTCAGATATGTATCATTTTAAAAAAGCTTTTTGTTTCCCAACTGCAACTTAAAATTTTTACAACAACTATAAAAAACATGCCATAATCCCTGACAAACTGATGCCAGCAGCCACTTAGCAGCCTTGGCCAAATTCAGAAGAGCCTTACATACCCCTTTGCAAGTTTAGTATGATTGCAGAACAAATATAACTTTGACTCTAAATCATTTTGGAGGTGGTGTTAAAAATGATTGGAGAACTGGGGCAAATTTGGCAGGAACTGGACGTTTGTACTCATTGCAAATTACTTTGAATTTAATCTTCAAACAAACATAAGCCTGATTGTGAGTGACAGTTTAAAGTGATCTGACTGTTATTCTCCAAAGCTCTCAAGGTAGATGGATACCATGTTTGCTCAAATGTCTCATGGATGTCAAAAAGCAAAGCAGTTCCTAAAAGGGGTTTAAAAAAAAATCCAGAAAGCAGAACATATGCTTTCAATTCAGCTCTACATTAACAGGAACATTCATACCTCTCTATTTACTTGGCTCTTGGTATAGAGGATAAATCTAAAGCAAAAAATCTCAGTCTATGGATTTCATGCCAACAAGAAGAACTGTAGGAAGAGAGAGAAGCCAGTTTGTGTTCTTTCAAGAATTCTAGGGATTCAGGGACAAATTTTGCATACTTCATGCATGCAAGTTCTCTCAAAACTGAAGGAGAGTTCCACTGAAAAAAAAAAATTAATTAGAATAAAGAATACAGGATTTATTCAAGTAGAGTTCCTAATGCCTTCAACAAGTATAAGGTCTAGAGGTCTCCTCAAAAATACGGTCCCAACCCATTCTTTTAAAAAGGATTTTGTTAACAGTTGCTGTAAGTAGACAATCTGTAGATATCAGAAGATCTAGAATGAAGTTACAAATGGGCTAGACACAATATAAAGTTCACATTACAGGTCATGAAAGCTTAGAGCCAGTTCAATCCCTGAGTCAGTTATACTGATTTTTCTGGAATTCCACAGTTATTTGATTTTGCACTCTGCAGAGTGCTGTAGGATTCTATAGCATCTAACAAACTAGGATGAACCTCTAAGAGGCTCTAGGCTTTGACTTCTTGAACACAAACCTGAGTTCACAGGGATTTATGACAAAATCAGTTTGCTGTATTATCAAATTAGGGACAAACAACTTTCATATCTTCAACAAGAGATGGAACTTCACTTTCCCTTGAGAAACAGAGATTAGCTTCAGGCCTACACCATTAACTTATTTATTATACAGAATAGTTTCTTCTTAGAGGTAACAAAGAAGGGTGTGTGAAAGCCAAGTGGAGAGGAGTGATGGCGAGACTCAGATTATCAGGAGTTTCAAAGATTTTGTTACCACAGGGTAACCAAGTAAAGAAGCTTAAATATTAGCAGAATGTGTTGATAACCAAAAATTATCTGACTTCAGATGTCAGTACAATGAACATCTAGAAATGGTACTAGATGCCTGAAGCAGGTCCAGGTGTTCTGAAAAGTTTCTTGTAACTAACAACAAAATTGAAAGCTACAGTGAATTCTCAGTGATTTGCATCCTTGTTATTAAGGCATTATTTCATTTATATCAGAAATTTAAGGGATTCCACCTCATAAGAAATGTGTATAAGAGAATGTGGGATAAGAGAATAATGTTGACTATCTGCAAAGAAGAGATGGGGAAGGAGCAGAGTGAGCAAGCAAAAGAGTATCATGGTATTCCTAGCATGTTTATCTGCAGAGCTGTGTTGAGGCAGAGACAATACAGCTCTGGAGATGTACAGAATAACTCTACATTTGTAAAGTGACATCCACTTACCAGTAAATTAGAAAAAATAATCAATTAAAATACCAAAAAATATCACCTCAGGGCATATTTGTATTTTTGTAAGTTGATATCTGCCTGTGTCCTACAGTAAAACTTGCCTAACAGCAGAGGGGTGAGAGTACTCCTTATCAAGTCTGCCAAGGTTATTATGAAGAAATTAATTTGTGATGGTATCACAGTGGGGACAAAAGGAACTTCTGCAACTTTGATGGTTCCCAAGAGATGGAACTCCTATTTAGTAAAATGGGAAGATATTATTTCCACTCTGTCCAGCAGTGAACAGTGTTCAGTGATAAAACCTGCCTAATAGAGAATGTGATGGAGCACAGTTTGTTAAGACTGACCTAATTTTCCCATAATAAGAAACTTTTTCTAGTTGTTCATAAAATTATACAAAATAAACCGATAAACTAAAGGGGTCAAATGCCTGACAGGTGCAAAAGACCTTTGTTTAAAAATATTTCAGACTAGCCAATAATTCCAAGAATCAAAAGAAAAGAAAAAATATTATGTCCATATATATAAAACTCCTACATTTTAGAACAGAGGTCTGAAACCTGGCCAGTCACAGAAGCCATTTTACCCTCAGGTACAGTGAGCTGTAATGGGCACTTTTGTTCATAACTGTAGGTGAATCTTTAGGAATTCAAACCAGAATGTCTATTGCTAAGCTAGAACAACAGTTCTGTTCACATTTGCAAATTAGACTCATTTCTGCCATAGATCTGTTTCAGGACAATCAAAACTTGAAACTGCACAGACACTAGAAAATTCTGTATTTGAATAAGGACATGGATTCTTAAAACTCATCCCTGTATGAATGTCTATATTGATATGAATGAGAAATAAGTACAGAAATAATGAATACTTATTCAGCAAGCACCTTTTGTCACATTACTGTTTCTTTCTATGAGGAAAAAAAGTAAAGCTTAAAAAGCCCTTTGAAATGCTACCAATATGCAGTGTTAAATGCTGTAACAACAGCAGCATAGCTCAGTACCTTAACTCTGATCTTTGACTTTTAGGCATCTTCAAAAACCCCAAACTGCAAGTTCATTCAAAGTAGGAAAATTAAGTTACGGTTTCAATGTAATCATCCAGACAGTGTCACACTGACGCCTTATAATTTTCTAGGTGTTGGAGCAAGGATTGTTAGAGCTCTACTATGTCTGCCTTTGGCAATAATTACTACCTACTACACTTGTGGAAATGAGAGATGAGAATATTAAAATATTTCTTTGAATATATTTGAATATCATATATTAGGGCAAGGGAAACAAGGAGGGAAGACAAGAGGAAAACACAGAATATAGGCCATATATGGAGGTTCAAGTTGAGATCAATGAAGCCCGTTCACTAACTACTATGCAAAATGAATCTTTGTTTCACCTTCACTGAGCTGTCACTTGAGCACATCACCAGAAAATATTCTTGTACAAATGTAATTCTGTTATTTCTGCCAGTTATGGGAGGGAGCTGCTGGTGATGGTGTTAATAATTGCCTAATTGTGCTTATCTAACTGAAGGTACTTACCTAAAGAGTGCAAGTCTTGTTTCTGACAATGAGCTGTAACAAGTAAAATAAAATCCTTGAAAACCTAATACAACTTCAAATAAAAACTCCAGATTTTTCAGAGCATAGAATCAATTAGGTTGGAAAAGACCTTCATCATCAGATCCAACCATTAACCAAGTCCACCACTAAACCATGACCCTAAGAGCCACTATACATTTTTCTCCAGTGGTGGTAACTCAACCACTTCCCTGGGCAGCCTGTTCAATGATTGACAACCCTTCAGGTGAAGGAATTTGTCTTGATATCCAGGCTACACCTCCCCTGGTACAATTTGAGGCCATTTGCTTTGGTCCTATTGCTTGTTGCCTGGGACAAGAGACTGACTCCTCCTATTTACAACCTCCTTTCAGGTGGTTGTAGAGAATGATAAGGTCCCCCCTCAGCCTCCTTTTCTCCAGGATAAACAACCCCAACTCCCTGAGATTATCCTCAAGGACTTGCGCTCCAGATCCTTCACCAGTTTCATTGCCCTTGCATTTTATATAATTGTAACATGATGCAATCAGAACAAAGAATTCCAGAATAAGAGACCACAAAGAATTTAGACTGGAAAGCCACTGGGGACACAGATATTAAATCAATTTTAGTGTCTTCTTTACTGCTTTGGAGATAATTCATTTTTTTTAATCATGATCACCAATGAAAGTAAGTACTTTTATAAATGCAGCAACTAATTTTAACGATGTTCACATGATTAGTACAACCCTCCACTCTGCAACAAAGAAAGTCTGAATCACGTGATAACAGGCAAAATTTAGGCCACATTCTGTGTTCAGATGGCTACAGATGAGGACAATAGTGGACATCAGCCATCTATCATTCTCCTCAAATCCACAGATATATTACAGGGCAATCTAAATCCTTCTGCAATTCAGGACACATTTAAGGATCCTCTTCATTTTGCCAATCACAATACACAACCAAGACCCTTGCAGTAGCCATGATACACTTAGAACTCTAATCACCCATTCCTTTTCCAGTCACATGGGCCATTTGGAGAATAGGCCAGAAGCACAGCATTGTTTAAAGCAGGGTTCTGCCTCACCAAAAAAACCCCAGCCAAACAACCTAGTTTTTATACAAAGACATATAGAGAAACATGTTTACACCAGAATTAGCTCATGCTTGCGAAGAGACGTGCTATTTCTCACATCTCACCTGGTCAGCTAGTTCAAGTCAAGACTCTTCAAGTTTATTGCAGACAATGAAAAATTGTTCGAGGGAGGAAAATTATTAGACCTACAAATCACAGTTAAGGTCCTGCTTGAAATGAATTAAAATTCATTCTTCTGAATGCAGGAAGACACACACAGTTTCTTTCCTCACTTGTTCAGCTGGAGCACACTATTATTCTTCTGCATCAACTCTACTACCTCCAGTTCTCTCATTGTCTTTGACTCTTTCTTTGGTTCAAAAAACTTTAATTAAAAAAAAAATGCAACTTAGGGACAAGGACAGGAAAAAGGAAAGAGGAGTGATATTTTCTGATTATTGTTTCGAGGCTCCACTTTAGCTTTCTGGTTGATCAGAAACATTTCATATATTTACCTCCAATAAGTGGATTGGTTTTACACTCACTACTTCTAATGCGACACATAACATTTCTTTCCACAGGAGGCAAATGCAAGGAATATGTGAGACTGCTCCATGAAGCTAACAATGTCAGTGGGGAAGAACAAGGACCATGCCTAGGAGTCTAATGACAAGTGATACAGTTTTCAATTTTCCAGATGATAGTAATTTCCATTCCATCACTAATTTTACTTGGAGACAATGTTAATGCACTTTATTTTGAAATTTCATTTTTATATTGTTTTATAAACAGCAAAGACCAATTCTTCCATAGTCAAATATTTTACTTTTTAACAACCACTACTACTTCTCTGTTCCATTCTTCACTGAAAAAAACCCCAAGGATAATAAAACTACTTACAGGTAAATTAGGTAAATTACCTTACAGATAAGCAGAAGTTTCTTCTGCTCCTATTTTTCCTGTAACATGAAATCCCTTCCTGCAAAGCCAAAACAAGCTGCAAGAAGCTACAGTTTGCATATCAATAGAAAAAAGCATTTGTGTGCATAGAGGAAGATGATAAAAAGTGGGTTTGACAAGGTCAAATACATGAAGGCTTACATAAGAATTTTTTAATCGATTAAAATATAAAGCAGCAGAACTACATTATTACACTCATTCTCATGCACAAATACAGTTGCATATAGGAAGTTGCAACTTGTTGCCCCCAGATAAGTTCTAATACTTTCCCAGTCTTAAATAGACATTGAAACATAATTAGATTTTATAGTCAGGCTTGAGTCAAGTTACAGTTTCTATAATGATAAAAGCTTTAACTGGGTCATCTATAGCTTAGGCAAGTGTCTAATCATGGCTTCTCACTGGTCTTAGAATAAAAAGTAGGATTTACTGAAATGCATCGCTTCATATCTTTAGATTTTCTGCTACCTTTACTATATTCTAAAGAATTTGCCATTTTTCTTGACCTCACCATACCATGTCAAATGATAAGCATGGAAATTCATGTTGCAGAAAAGGAAATAATTTCTCCCTCCTGGTACTACTTAGAAAAGTCTAATCTCTTCCTTTCGTTTTTCCATCTCTTCCAAGAAAATATGGATTTTGGCATTTTGTGAAATTTTATTGAAATTTCAAGTCACCTTTTTTTGTACTGTATGTTCTCAGTGGGTAAAAACACTTCATAGACATTGAGAGCTGTTTAAAAAATTATGGTTTGAGATGGAGTTTCATAATGTTGCATGTTCAGGAATAGGTCAGACATATTTCGTTTTACTCACTTAATTTCTATGTAGGCTGTTGTATGTAACCTCAGGACAAATTGTCCTTACATTGTTACTCAGACTTGTAATGACTGCAGAAGAGTAACGTGTCATTTTTGGGCACTGTGAGGTTTGTACACTGCAAACTTACTCTAAACTGACTAATGATAAGAACATAATGTGTCCAAAACCCTAAACAAACAGAATCCATCTATGTCCATTAATCTAATGGGTTACAGAGGAAAAAAGAAATACTCGTCTCAGGACAAGAAGGCTAAACAGCACTGAGATTATTTGGTAAAATATTGAGCATTTAGCCCATTTGCTCTGGTGTCCTGTGGTTTTGTTCCAATCTTCTGTCTCATAAAGCTGCTCTGCCTTACAGCGTTCTCAAAGATCAACAGAAATGGCTGCCTTTGAAGTCAAGCCAAACTCAACTAGAAAAGTTTTATAAGAATGCTGATGCAAGTTGCCATTTTGAATGTATGAAGTCTTCTAATTTTGAACACTCGAAATGCAAGCTTATTTCAGTAAGGAACATATATCATTAGCATTCAGTGACTTGTACTGAACTGAATATGACTCCAATGCATATGACTTGAACTACAAAATCTACAATTGAAAAAAATTTCTCCTTAGTAACCACCAACAAATTTCCACAACAACTAAAATCATTATCTTGATTGTATTTTCAGGGAGGTATAGCAGGAAATTTCATGGATCTTTGAAATTTGCAAGATTATATGATTACATAGAAAGGACACAAGCTGTGCACTGCCCAAAGGAATATACTCTTTCCAGCAATATAGTTTTTGTCCTAGCTGTCAGCACTGGACATTTTACAGTCTGAAACTCTGCGGTGGTCTCACATAATTACATAATCATTGTAAGGTATGCATGACTCTATCAGGATTGTTTTCTTTTTAAAAATCATTAGAGAATACATACATATTAAACTAGTTCTTCACAAAAGCATGTCTTGCCATGTAGAGGTATTTAAAATGCTAAATTTATGCACCTGGTCAAAATCTACTAGTTAGTCGTAAAACCTATTTTGTAATCTTTTAAAAAAATTACCTGGAATTATAACATCTCTTTCGTACATTCTTTCCTTTCATCAGCAGTGGAGAAAATCGTAGCCTCCTCTAAAGGCAATCTTGACTGCCCACCTAGATTCAGAGGCACACTCCCGAATTTCGAAGCAGTACAAGTGAAAACAAAAAGGTTTTATGAGACAATGGCCACCTCCTACTTCCATAGAGATTCCCACATTCAAGTCACTAAACTTAAGCTTGCATGTCTTTAGTTCCCTGCAGGAACTATAAAAAAAACGTTTGCTATACCATTTATCAAGTTGTCCAAAAGCCTGCCACACATAACACTTGAAAATAGGAGATTGACTAGTAGCACATATATTTCCTATAGCAGAATTTTTTATTTTGAAGCTCATTTAGCATGGCTAAAAAAAATCTTTTAACACGTGCAACAAGTGAAGCAGCCTTCAAAATCTTTGTCAAAAGTGCACACAATATGTACTAGAATGTACTAGAAGAAAACCCAAAAACCTCTGAAAAGTAGAGGAGGTCTGTTACTAATACTGTATGTGGGACTCAAACTTCACAATTAGCTGAACTGAAAGAAAAATAAAAGGTGTAGGCATTGTCTTTAAAAGCAACACTTTCAGGGAAGTAAGGGTAAAAAGTGACACTAAATATTACCATACCATATTTTTAGGCTCCTTGCCAAACAGAGAAAGTCAAGCTCTGCATAAGCAGAACAGTTAAAAGGTTCAGTATTTTACAAGTTTTTAGAAAATTTTTAGTTTGGAGATATTTTGATCACAGTGTGAACCCTGACATGTCAGACCAGATGCTTCTTTAATATTAAGGTAAACTAAATTTTAGGATAGCTCCTGCTTCAATCATATCAGTTGCACTAGAACCTCAACTATGGTTGAAGCATTAAAATCTTTGCTTTTTTCCATGTCCCTACTGCCTCTAGAGGGAAAAAAAAATAATAAAATCCTCAGTACCAATGTAGACATTAATACAAAATGAAAGCAAAACCCATTTATTGAAGGAAAAAAAAAATCAAAAAACCCCCAAACATCCTTAATTCTGCTCAGGGTAATACCAGCCCAAGGTGCCAATCTCAGTACACTCAATCATATATTGAGCACTTTTCCAAGAGATTTAATGATGATGATAATGAATTTTGAAAATACTACCCATAAGCAGGCCAGTAAGGACAAAGACACTTAAAACTAGGCAAAGAAGGCAGTTGTCAAAAGGCAAGAGTTTTTCAAGTCTGCAAGTTTACAGGGAAAATTATTTGCATGCCGCATTTACTCCTGAGGGTCTGTTTTTATAGAAACTACTGCTTCAACTAGATAGGCTAGAGAAAGTCTGTCCAAGACTAACAATCCACTGCCAAGACCTGAGGAGCCAGGATGTGACCTCCCTGGTATGGCAATAACCTACCTCGTCGGTTTTCCATTCCCAGCCAAGGCCAGGTATAAAACTTCCACCAAATGCACTACACCCTGCCAAGACTCTTCCAAATTTCTTTTTTTTCTTTTAGATATATTATAATGACAGATTTCACAAAGAAGCAGTCTGGAATATCAATCTTATACATAACAAAAATAGGGGGTATAATTAGAGACTCATCAAGATTTTTGGAAGTAGGCATCTGTATTTGCCACACAATCCTGTCATCTAAGTATTTTGATTAGCAAAACTGATAAAGCATCATACTAAATTTACTTCATTCAGCAATTCATTGCTTCATAAATAAGTACTTGTGAATTTAAATATACTAAGACTTTTTCTCTTGTGTAGAGGTATGTCAGCTTTCTAGGTTGTCTCATTACTTCTACATAACAAACAATTTCTCAAACTGTAAGAGCTTAATAGAAGTTTAACAAACTTCAGATACTCCTGAATTCAATAAAAGGCAGTATGACTTGTTTTTTTCAGACTTAATAGAAATATTATTGAAAGTCTGAGCTTGCTGTGTCATTTTATGGCACAAAAAGTCATCATACAAGGAATCTCTTTGTGGCAATCAAAGCCCTGGAATTTTTCAAGGCTTGTTTTTGCTCCTTCTTACTTTGAGGAGGTAATTCATGTGCACTGCTTTTCCATATTAGTAGAAAAAAAATAGTTTATGAATGCATTTATTTTTCACTCACTCTTTCCATTCAGCTTCATGGATAGGCTGCTGTTTGTTGCAAATGGTTGCACAGGCAAATGCAGTTTTAAGATTCAAATCCTGCTTCAAAGTCCCCAATTAAAGCTGTACATACTCCATTTGTATTTTAATAGTTCTCTGATTTACATACTCTTACACAGATGTAAGGATATAATTAGTGTTGTTTTTCTGTTAGCATAAAGTCGTGTAATGCTTGATTTTGGGTATGACAAGGTCAAAGAACATTGTTTTGTTAGACTGAACATTTACAACTAGCTATTTTGATATTGTGCATGCACTCAGTGCTGTCACTGGTCGCATTTATTTCCTGAAGCAGATAAAAGACAGTTTAATGCCAGCCTTAAAAGTATAGTATGTGCTACTCCCTACTCTGCAAAGTTAACAGTGCTGCCAGTCGCAGCCAGTTTTTAAATAGATTCAGAAGCACTGTACAGTGTGGATACAGGAAACTAGTTTTTCCTTTTTTTGAATATGTGAGTATCTAAGGTATGGCAACTGAATGGGGAGCAGAGATGAACAGGGAAAGAAAAAGAAGGAAAAAAAAAGAATGAAGGAGGGAAGGAAGGAGGTAGGGAAGGGGGAAAGGGGAAGAGGAAAGGGAAAGGGGAAATGGAGGGGGAAGGGTAGGGGAAGGTAAGAAGGGAGAAAGAACTCAAATCTTCACGGGCAAGCAGAAGGAATGCCCAAATCCTTTTAGAAACTTTATTATATGCCATGTAATTTCCCAAAGCTGTTTGAATTATGTGTTTGGGGTTTTTTTTTCCAGAATACAACAAAACCAGGAGATATTTGTCATATGTACTTTGAGTTTCCATTTTAAGTCAAAATTAAATTCTAAATCATCCCAATGCAATATCTGTAATTAAAAGTCAAAAGAAAGTCAGTTAGCTTTTTAAGCTGATTTTTATTTCAAGGCTTGTGGAACAGCTAAAATTTTCCTTTGGTCTAAGTAAGGCCCAATTAAGGGATAAATAAAATGGATAAATGTGATCTACATTCATTTGCTCTAGTCTTATATATCACAGCAAGAAATAAAGGAGTGTTTACTTCCTCATGAAGAATATGACCCTTATTTTTATTTTGTACATCCATACAAAAAGGGGCTCTCAACCGCTTAAACCAGGGCAAACTAAGTATTTGTTGTTAAATCCTGCTTTACTACAGTGAAGAGTATTAACATTCATCTTAGTCAGGGTAACAGGGGCTTTGAATCTCCTTGGAGAGAAGGTAGATTGATACACTTAATCAACTGCTAAATGCAATTGATTTTATCCATAGCTCAGCACCATCACACCATGGACACTTCTTGACCAGTGCTGCATGGCTTCTCAACCTCTGGACTCCATTTTTAATAGATGAAGTTTCTATAGGGACTGTAGGAACAGAGTTGCTCACTGATTAGCAACCTGTCCCATCTGAGTAACATAATCAGAACGAACAATGCTGCCTCAGAATGGGAATAACTTCTGGTCACAAGGAATGGACTAAAATAGCTCATCTGTCTTTCCTGTTCCATTGCAGATATGAACAAATTATTTCAATGTACGTACCTGCCATATGTACCACATGACATATGCATGGATTCATATCCATAGAACAAAGATACCCAGCTTCACAGATAATGTTGTAGGTTAAAGTTATTACTGTTTGGAGACCTCAGAAAGCAAAGAATATCAAATGAAAGGCAAATAAACGTAAAGTGTTAGGGACCACACAAGCTTTTTAACTGGTAGAGCTTCAAATCCATCATTTTACACTGTCATGAACCTTCAATGCTGGTGTAGAAATTTCATTCTCCTAGAGTGAAAATTACACCATTCACTACTACTACTCAGGAAAAAGTTGCAATTTCACCACAAAGTTCAAGAAGGAAGACAAACCCAACCCTTTCAGGTAGTCATATGCTCTTCAGCCTATACACGAAACCACTTCTGCAAGTCAAGTGAACACGGAAATGCTCGAGCTTCTCCTTAAATAGCTGGTCTCAGGGTATAAGGTTACAAGTCCTAGAGTACTTTCAAAAGCAATCTTAGAATGTTTCAAAAAGTAGTATACTAGTATAGTCTTCCTTAAAAAAAAAAAAAAAAAAAAAGCTGTTTTCCCAAAGATTTCAACCTTATTTTGTAAGCAAAACCATAAAATGATACTGCACTTAATCATTTGATGGTGAGAAACACCATACTGAAGTCTTATTCTTACACAATAGCAAATCATATTCTGCAAAAATTAAACAAAATAGCCAAGACCCTATACTAGATAGCTTGGGCCTTTCTTTCTCTTTTATTACATTGCTAGCTGTGCCTGTCATAACAGATCTTCTGGTTTCTAGAAAAGAGATGCATAATGAACTGCTTTGTGGGTGGGCTGCAAAAATGCTGACAAACTTGACCATTTTAAATTACTTTTCTGTAAATCTCCTGACTGGAGTGCTCTGCATGTAAATTCCAGCAGCAGCAGCAGTTGCTGCCATAGCAACAGAGTTATTTATGAAATAATTTAAAGTGAGTACCACATCATATTCAGCGTCTCATGAAAGAAAGCAGACTTGGCAGGAGGATAGGAAGTGAAAAAAGAGATATAAGGTCTAGGACTTTCAACTGACAAATGAGTTTGTATGTTTCCCATGTCTACCAATTGGAAACTATAAATCAATACTTATCTTGCATAGTGCTTAGGTGCTTTTATAGTATTTTTTGTTATAAAATCAACTAACACTCATGAAAAACTTCACAGCTGCAACTTCATGAGGTTCTTGTCAGCCCATTACTCCAGCCTGTTGAAGTCTCTCTGGATGGCAGCACAACTTTCTGGTGTATCACCCACTCCTCCCAGTTTTGTGTCATCGTCAAACTTGCTGAGGAGAAACTCTGTCCCATCATTCAGATCATTCATAAAGATGTTAAACTTCAGACTCTGTAAAAATCTCCAGGGGACACCACTAGTTAATGGCCTCCAACTAGATCTTGTACTGCTGATCACCACCCTATGGTCCTGGCCATTCAATCAGTATTCAGTGCACCTCAGTGTCTGCTCATCCTTCATCAGCTTCTCTATGAGGATCTTATGGGAGACAGCATCAAAAGCATTACTGAAGTCAAGGTGGACATTAACACTCCTCTATCCTAGTCTAGGAAGCCAGTCAATTCACTACAGAAGTTTATCCAGTTGGTCAAGCATGACTTCCCCTTGCCAAATCCGTGTTGACTACTCGTGATGACATTCTTGCCTTTTGCGTGCCTGGAAATGCTTTCCAGTATTAGTTGTTGTATCACTTTCCGAGAGTTCAAGGTTAGGTTAACTTGCCTGTAGTCCCCTGAGCCATCCTTATTCTACTTGAAGATAGCAGTGGCATTTGCTTTCTTGCAGTTTTTGGGCGCCTCTCCCTATTAACAAACTCATTCAAAGATAATTCAGTGGCCTCACAACAACATCAGCCAGCTCCCTCAGCACTTGTAGACCCATCAGAAGGATCTGGATAAAATCTCTCTAAATTCTACAGCAAGCTTCCAGCATAGTAAAGCTTTGTTTTCCCCCTCAAACACAAAAGAGAAATGAGAGCTACAGGAAGAATGAGAAAAATGTTATTATAAGTAAAAATATTTCAACAGTTAACATTGAGAAAATTTAACAGATTCTCACAAGCAATGTCAGTTACAGTATACCATAATTCTAAATTTTTCCTTATTTGCTACACTGACAGGAGCTGAATTTCCATATGCATGCCTCTATTGTTTTTGTTCCATCTCCTGTACTTCACAGAGATAAATGAGTAACAGAACTTGTTCCTAGGTGTGATTATGGCAGCTACATTCATGCAAGTCAATAGGGTCTCATTTGCCTACTCATCATCATGTATTCAGTCAAAGTTATTCTGCATTTCCCTCAAGGCATGATTGTTTGCAATAATAAATGTTCTTCTCAAATCTATTATTACATGACATTGCCTATATTTTAAAAAGTAATATTTGTGTATGTACACACGACTTCAAAACCAGCCATATCAGTGTTTGCTCACCTGCTTTAGCACTAGTGTAAACAGAGACTATTGAAAAATATCCAATTGTCCATCATAGCCTTGAAAACACTCTCCTGGGTTAGTTAGAAATGAAATGAAAGAGCCAGCCACAACTCTCAGCTTTCCACCTATGCCACCTTCACAAGTTGGTACAAGTAATGAATTGTATAAACCCATTCTTAAAAATACTGTGTAAGCCCAAACTATTTTTAAGACAAAATTCTGTTATTTACATATTGCAGACTACTTTGTATCAGCTCTGTCATACACTGATGTTCTGAAAGGATGCACGCTTAATACACCTCTTCCTGGTTGCTCAATCTTTGTATAAAATTTGTATCCCCAACTTGTGAAAAATGAGTTCATAATAGAGGTATTGCTGTATATTAGAATGTTCCAGCACTAGGGTGGGCAGCTGATAGGCAATATGAATGTCATAAGTACTCTCTACCTCACAGACATATGCTGTTGACATGTAACATCATGAAGACTTGTTTACCTGAATGATACAACTGTGCCTGAATGATACAGCTTTCACACAGACCTTTTTCTAAATGGTATTTAAACTGAAAATCACACTGCAATGCTTCTGAGGATATATCATTAGATGTTACTTCATTAAAATTCAAAGTAAACTTACTGGAAATTTCTTGCACTGGTGACTGTCTTGGAGAAGAACTGGATACCTCCAACCCTCGTTTTTCATACTGACTAAATTCTCCAAAGATTTGCTGTCTACAAGAATCACTGCCAAAGGTCGGTGACCTTATTAAAACATGTGTTGGTCATAAGTTAACTCCTCCTTTAGGTCTAACAAAGTTTACTATAAATCCTTACTCTCACCTAAAAGGGAAAAACTCTCAAGCCTATTGTGCCACCGATTAATTGCATTCCTGTTCAAAACAATATTCTCCAAGTAATGCAGTCAAAATTTGCTGTTACATACTAGTATCAAAAATGAAGAGGTTTTTCTTCACATCATAAGGCCTTCTGAGACACAGAGCTTAGTTTACAGTTTTAGCAACAGAATTATTTCATTGACCACAGACTGCAATACAGACTGTGTCCATTTTTATTGCTTACTATAGCTTCAGAGTTTTTTCCCCCCACTGGTATCATTACAAGCTACAAAGAGAAGGGAGTTCATTTAACTTGTTACTACACCAGAAGACCATGTTTTATTGTTATTTCACATAGAAATTTCCCAGTGTTTTCTTTTTACCACAACAGCAGGTAAGTTGTCTTTGGCATACTAGCATTGGTTTGGAGTACGCAAGCAGAGAAAGGCAAAACGAAGGAAAACACTTGCTACAAATCAACAGATGTTTCCATTTGCTTCAGCCACATTTGTGTACCTTTTCTGTATTCACACATCTTTAGAAAGTAATTTAATTTTGCTGTCAATAAATAAGCGTAGAAGTTTCTGCTCAAGTTCCACCAACTACAGTTTCATCTACATGACATTCTTAGTCTCTAGATGTGACACATAGATTAAAATATATTTGAATTTAAGAGTACAGAACATGTTTAGTGATTCATTATGATTTCGTTCCGCAATTCATATTCTTTTAAAAATTTCTGCTTCTGGTTAGAATTTCCACTACAACTCTGATTCAACGTTCAATATCAGTAGTTTCTGTCCTCTATCAACACCAACTTTTCATACGAACATCTAGTAAATAATTAGAATCAGGGGATAAGGTTTATTATAATTACAGATCAAACTTCCCTTTTATCTGTTGGAAGGCACTGTAAACGAAGCTTAACCAAAGCATCACAGTTTCATATTTCTAGGTTAATCCACTGGCAAAATTGGAACATTTCCAACAAAGTATCACCACACATCATTACTGAATGGCTTGCCAGTATGAACTGGACAAAAGGAATTGATGGGAAAGAGAAAAGATGAAAAAAGTCAAAAGGAGGTAACAAAAACAACAAATCAGAAAGCAATTGTTTAAGAAAAAAAAAAGACATCAGTAGACACATTTAGATTTAAAGACCAATTTTAACCTCAAAATACAAAATATACACAGTGAGATATTATATAGCAAGGCCATTGTTTATTCTATGTTTAACTAAATTTTTTTACTTTATTTTACTTTGAACAAGATACAAACATAATATTCCTAAGGAAAAGAAAAAAAAAGGGGGAGGAGGATAAATATTTAAAATTATTCTCAGTGTTGAAACTTTAGATCAGATGATATCTGTGACAAGATATCTGCAACGAGGTATTCAACTACCAACCCAAGAGAAACATTTGTACATTGGAAAACAAATCTTTTCTCATTCACTTCAAAAGAGACTATGGATGTACACAAGAACTTCCCTATCTGCTAGTATACAGGTGGATATTATTTTTTTTCAAGACAGAGTTACTTTACAGCAGCTTTTGTTCACTTTAAAAAATTGCAAGGGTGACCAGCAATGGAAGGTAGATAGGTACATCTTCACCCAAAATTTGGGGTACAATGGCCAGTGAAAAGTGCACAGCTATCTCACCAGCTGAAGTTGACTATCACTGAGCTTTAAACAATGCTAGAATCCAACATAGAGTGGGAACTCTCAGTCCCTGTCTCAAAGAGACATTTTCAGGCACATACAGTGCCAGACAGGGCAAAGAGAGGACTGTTAGAAAATATTAATTTCTCTTTAAGTTAAATAAATAAATAAATAAATGTAAGAATAAAAATTAGGATGTTGTACTGGCAAAGCTGCCAAGTCATTCCAAAACAAAAATAACTTTCTCTAGCTTGGGTAACCTAGGTCTTAGAATTTCGTAGGAAAGTGTAATTTTGTTTGACTATTTGTCCTGGTTTTGTCTGGGATAGAATCAATTTTCTTTCCAGTAGTTGGTGCAGTGCTGTAGTTTGGATTTAGTATGAGAATAACATTGATAACACACTGATGCTTTCACTGTTGAGCAAGAGATTACCTTAAGTGAAGGATTTTTCAGTTTCTCATGCTCTGCCAGGGAGCAGGTGCACAAGAAGCTGGGAGGGAGCAGGGCCAGGATAGCTGACCTGAAGTGGCCAAAGGGATATTCCACACCATAGAACATCATGCTCAGAATATAAACGGGGTGCAGTTGGCCAGGAGGGCATGATCGCTGCTCGGGTACAGCTGGGCATCGGTCAGCAGGTGGTGAGAAATTGCATTGTGCATCACTTGTCTGTCTTGGGTTTTATTCCTCCCTCTCTCGCCATTTCCTTACTATTATTATTATTATTGTTGCTATTGTTATTACTATTATCATTAGTATTATTAGTATATTTTACTTTAGTCCAATTACTAAGATGTTCTTATCTCAACCCACGAGTTTTACTTTTTTTTTACCAATTCTTCTCCCCACTGGGGAGGCAGGGGAGTGGGCGAGCAGCTGCATGGTACTTAGTTGCTAGTTGGGGTTAAACTGTGACTCTGTTTTAATACAAAGCTCCAAGAGAGCCTATTATGGCAATCTAATCTGACTTTATATACAAAAAAGTAAAAATGAACTTCCTCTAATTAATTCTGCAGCAGGCTTAGGATCTCTAGTTGGGTTGGAAAGAGAAAAAAAGAGGGCCCTGCATCTACTCTGTCTTCAAAAACCCTCCTCTCCTCCAAATAATTTTATTTTTTAATATACATCAGCACTGATATGACTCCATTCACTGCACAATAGGAAGAAACTAAAAAATACCCAAGAGCCCTTTTGGAGAAGGTGAGCAATATACTTTTCTTTAGGACTTTCAGATCCCAATTAAAACATTGGTTGACAAGTTTCCACATTGGAGTCAAGAGTGTTTTAATTGATTTCACTAAACAGAGTAACTCCATAGCTTTTGCACTTTTTTCTCCTCTAATCTAGGTAAACAGAATGGTATCAAGGGCACCCTGCCAGTGTATGTTTCCTAATATGAACAGAGATAAAGACCTTTCCAGTTACCTAGATCATTTAACTCATGTGCAGCTGTGAATGTGCATTTAGGGAAGAAATTGTTCAGGAGTATTTAGGTCACAAATCCTTTCCATCAGTGGCATCTGGTATTAGAATTGTGGGCATCTGCCATTTAATGTTCATTCCAAAAGTAGAAACAGCTTATCCTTAATAAGTCTTTAGTGTACTGCATATGACTGTGCCAAGAGATTAAAGAATTTGGTTTGGATTTTTTTTAAGTCAATGCTCCATGGCATATCTATTTTAATTCAGAAAACTTGTTTCTATCTTACCAACTAGTAAGAGATTTCACCATTGACTTAGAACAGTGACTGTATCTCCAAAGCAAAGGTACCATGCATAAATCTCTTCACATATAAAGCTTGGACTTAACTTCATCTACTCTCATGAATAACCAGAAAATGGAAGCTGTTAATGGAAGTTGTTTGAGATTACAATAAATGGGGAAAGAAAGCATAATCAAATTTGTACTAATAACAGTCCATATTTGCAACTAACATTCACAGCTATGTGAAGAGCACACATACACACATAAATGCTTAAACAATAACTAAAATTAGCCTCTTTGTGACTCCAGCCACTTTCACCTTTTAAAAAAGTGATCTGTTTCCCAGTTCTACATATGCACACAAGGAGAGCATACAGCCTGCTGAAAAACTATTTCCAAGAGTTTCAGAGTATATTATTATTACATAACACTTGACTTAGAAGAACCGCACTCACATACTGAGAAGTTCAGAAAGAGCTTACGTATTTGGAACATGGTAAGATGGAGCAAGATAAAAAAAAAAGCAGGAAAACTAAACACTGGGAAGAAGGATAAGGCAAGCAACAACAGGACTATTATGCTTTGGATGTTAAGACACACCAAGATACCTGTGGTCTTATAGGCCTTACGTTTCCCAGGAAGGTGATAAGAAGACAAAAATTTAGTTACTTCTACTAACAAAAATTTTCACTAGCAGCACAAATATTGGAGTTGTAAGTTATCTCTGTCCCTGCGCATTAAATCACCTAATTAAAATGTATTTTATCCTCCTCTTGCCTCCTGGTGCAATGCAGGCAGGTTTGCTGTTTCCAAGTTCACAGAACAATACTATCAGTCCTCCAGCAATATTCCCCCTACCTCACAGTTGCACAAGCCTGAAAGTACATGGGAACAACTATATTGTAAATCAAAGGCTAAGGGTAGCTTCCACATAAGCCCTCTGAAATTTGAATGTAAAGGTAAATCACCTTCTAATTTCAGAAGGGCCTGAATTTTGACCTCTTTTTGACATGCCACAAAACAAGCTACATGCTAAAACCCCAAAAACCTAGCAAAGTTAGCCATTCTCCCATAACCCAAAAAGAATTCTAAGAATCATTTGCTACTTAAAAAAAAAACCAACAAAAAAAAAACCCAAAAAAACCAAAACCCAAACTCCAAACAAAAAAAAATACCTAGAGATGTTTCCAGAAACAGAATATAAAATCTATTTATTATCCCTTTAAATATAAACCTCACCTCTTCAAATGCATCTTTATCCACAGCTAGATTTTAATCATGTTCTTCACAAAATTTGTGCTGATTTTGGCTGGAATAGTTAATTTCCTTCCAAGTAGCTCGTATGGAGTTATGTTTCGGATTTGTGATGAAAACAGTGTTGATAACACAGGGAGGTTTTAGTTATTGCTGAGCAGCACTTGCACAGGCTTTACTACTTCTCACCCCACCTCATCAGCAAGGGGGCTGGGAGTACACAAGAAGTTGGGAGGGGACATAGCCAGGACAGCTGACTCCAACAGATCCAAGGGATATTCCAGATCATACAGCATCATGCTCAGCATATAAAGCTGAGGAAAAAGGAGAAAGGGATGTTCAGACTGATGGCATTTTTCTTCCCAAGTCACTGTTAGGCATGATGAAGCCCCGCTTTTCAGGGAATGGCTGAACACCTGTCTGCCCATGGGAAGTGGTGAATGAATTACTTGTTTTGCTTTGCTTGTGCAAACAGCTTTTGCTTTCCCTGTTAAAACTGTCTTTATCTCAACCCATGAGTTTTCTCACTTTTACCCTTTTCATTCTCTCCCCCATCCCACCAGGGAGAGGAGTGAGCGAGCAGCTGCATGGGGCTTAGTTGCCAGCTTAGAATAAAGAACAGTCCTTTTATATAAATTGATGATAAAACTATCACCTGAATAATCTTCCTGCTGTGTGTTTAAATGACTTGAAAAGTACTCTGTGTCCTTGGAATAAATTGACTAAAGTACAAGAGTACAAAATGCAAGATAAGAAGAGAAATCAATACAGTAATGTGCAGGTAAGTAGGCAAACCAAGAGATACTTATCAGTAGTAAAGCAGGTAGTTAAATATAAATACAACACAACCTAAGATCAGAACAGTGATAAATTAGAATGATATCAACCACTAATTTAATGTCAGTGAGTACACCTGCAAGAGAGTCATCAAAGAACAAATGCTATCATATGCAAAGCAGCATTAATGAAACTCGTTATCACAAAATTGCATTTACATCCAATAAACAAAGCACAATTTAATTAAAATTCCTTTAAAAAGTCAATTTGAAAATATTAATTCAGCATAAAATGTGTATCATCTAGTTTACAAAACACAGAAAATTAATAGCTGGAAAAAACAATAAGGGATTTTATTACAGTTAGGTACTTGGATGATGGGCCCTCCACAGGGAAACAAACAACCAAAACAAACAAACAAAAAAATCTGCCTCTGCTGTACTCAATTCCACCACCTACTTGAGTACTTGAAATTATTTCAGTAAGGAACTAAGGAATCTCTAAATTCATACCTTTAGCTTTTGTACTCGCCAGCTTAAGGTCTGCATTCTTCAATTAGAAAACCTTGCCATGTGTTTTGCTTCTAAGCCAAACACTCTGCAGTGTAAGAGGAGGTATAGAACCTGATCAATCTGAAAGTCAACTCAGCAGCATAGTAAATTGTATAGGTTAGCTGTTTTGTCAAAGACAAATGACACAATTTGCCTTCACTGAACTCTAAGAAGGTTCTAAACAAACACAGCAATGCAGTCCTGCTGATGAACGGATCTGCCTTACCATTTTGGCAACATAAATGGTCAGCAACATAAATGGTCAGCAACATAAATGGTCAGCAACAGTTTGTCTCCTGCTAAGACTTAGAGAACCAGTCTTGATACTAAAACAACAACAACAAAAACAAAACCCCCAAACAAACAACAAAATCAACCAAAAAAACTACACTGAAAAAATCCCACACCACCAGCCCTAAAAGAAACCCACCTTCAGATGACTTCATGGAATACAAGAATAGTTGAGGTTGGAAGAGACATTTAAAGATCACCTAACTTACTCTGACCTATGCAGTGTTATTCATATTTGTCAAATTTCAAATAGTCATGGGTATGCAGTCAGAAAAATGTTTTATTGTTTTCTACTAACTGTAGTTCAGAATACTCCCTAAAAGTGTAGTGGCAAAACATTTTCTAGCAGTTTTAAGATTTGACCACTCAATCAGGATCTTGTGGTTTTAGCTGCCATCATTAAATATTAAGTTTTTTATTCTATTCTGCAACTGGGATGCTCTTCAATAGTAGATCGCTTTCAAAAGCATACACCAGCCTGTGTATTAACAGTGATCAGTCACTAACAGAATTACAGGAATGCTTGTCCCAAGGTACTACTATCTACACGTAGTATTTACCATTTCAAAGTTTATGACGATCAAGAATTGAAATGTCGACAGCAAATGATTAGACAGAGACACAGGAGGAAGAATACAAGTTTGAAACTTAAGAACAACAGTCAAGGTCTTTACAGCAACTGAAAATAAGAATAACAACATCATCATATATTTGATCGCTCAAATCTGCATAAAAAACACCAAAGCTCTTTTGGGAATTTATTTCCTTAAACATATTCTTTTCCAGCATGATAATTCCATGTAATAAAATAAGATGATAATGTTGCCAAATAATTTTTTTCATGCTGTTCTAGCCTGGACATGAAAAATCATCAATTCATCCACCAGATTAGTGCTTGCAAAAATCAGATCATTTTTTGAGTACACCTGCACTGATAAGAGTATGTATTTCAAAGCAAAATCATGAATGTACATTCTAGTTTTCAATCACCTACACGGCTCCTCTAAAATAAAAATATTTTAAAAATGTACTTACGTAATAGAAATAATTTTAAAACTTTGTGTGATATCGTAACTCCATTTTAAAACTGGAATTCAAAGCATTTAAAAAGTGAAAGAAAACAATGACACCTCCTTTAAGGGAGCAGGGTTGAAGTTAGTCGTGAAATAATGTATCAATCATTCTCCTCACCTTTGTGTGTATTAAAAAAGTCCCATTGCTTTCAAAGGGACTCCAAAAAAGACAAAATTCAGAAACTGCAAATTCCATTTGAGAAACAGTGAATGGAAATATATCTGGGACATTACCACATCACTTTTAAGCTGTAAGATCCAACAATACTGTGCAGAAAAAAATCAATTTGTCAGGCTGTGAGTTAAAAAGCGTTTTCTCTTGCCATCTTAGTAAAGCACTGACAATCAAAGACTGTGTTCATCTGAACTACAAAGTCTGGTGAGCACTCCAAGATAGGAAAAAATATGGACAGCCAAAACTCAAAAAGGCCCTTGTAGAGATTATTATTAAAATAAGCTGAGGGAGCTTTTCTTACTTAGAGTTTCCATTTCTATTGCTTAAATAGTACCAAACAGAAGTCATTGGTTGTAGAGTTTAAGAAGACATATGGTTCCAACAGACCTTCTATAAATATCAATTATTAGTTGATTTACTGAGTTGTAGCTTTCACAGCAATATTGCTTGATTAATGTAAAAAAAAAACCAAAAAACCCAAAAACCAAAAAACATGTTTTTGCATCCTCACAATGGAATTGGAATTCTTAGCCTTTCTTAAAAATAGCCAATGATGACAGACTGCACTTGGAAACAAGTTATATGCAAATAAGCTGCCTTTCATTTATATCACAATTCAAGAGCACCAATACTGTCAGCTGAGATGCTTCAATTATTCTGGGCATCAACAACTCTGATTTTCAGGGTCTCTGATTAATATTGTAAATGTCATTAATCCAAGAAGACTTTCAAATTATGTCCAAAATCATTCTGCTTCTGCTTTTTATTTAATAAGGTCTTTCTCCTGCATTCATTTAAGATGATTGCAAAGTTCAAACTGCTGCAGAGTCAGGCATCAGTTATAGGATTTGAGTGGAAGACAGACGTAATAATCACTTGTTTGCTAAAGGTCATGGTTTTTAATAGGGCCTCTTAGATTACACTCATCAACAGTCACAAGCGATGATTTTTGGATAATAGCCATGGATTTGACCTGTTATATTTACCTCTGGTTTACTGGTAGGTTCTGGTCCACAGATTGTAGACTATGTAAGATTTAGAAAACAAATCTTGTGGCTCCTTTATTACTTTTCAAAAGGGGGGGAAAAAAAAAAGCTTTAAGGGCCATTTGTTTACAACAAAACTAGTTTGTCTTCTTCTGTGAAAACTGTTATAAGGGAATTTTGGTAACATACCAGCAAAACTAACATGGAACAATTACCAAAATGTTACATCTACATGTATCAGTAAACCCACAGATTTTCTACTGGATCATTGTTTTCGTACAGTAAACAATTCAGTGACACTAATACAAGGGGATGACAAGGATGTGCTAATAAATTATTATTTATGTTAAAGAAGCTTGAATGCTGTTAAAGAAATGTAGGGGTCTTTTTGCAGAAACCCCCAAGAATTCAGCAGCAGATGATAGCAGAAGTTTTTGCTGGTACTGGTATAAGTTGATACCTGGGCTCCAGGGCTAAACATACAAATCATGTGTTGTCAAATTTCTGGTAAAGGAATGCAAACTTGGGAGCTGGGTAAAACATACCATATATAGTAAAACTCAGATATAAAATGGAACTTGGGAACAAAGAGCCAGCAAGCAAGTTGTCCATGCTAGCAAACCCAAAACAAAAAACACAAGCAGATCCAAAAGCAATCATGAAGAAATACTTGATATCAATACGATACTCTTTCTATCAGAATGCAGATGTAATCCTTCACCATCCTTCTAGAAGATAACAGCATTGTTGACCCTAGGACCCTAAAGAGCCTAACAACCGAATAGGAAATACATACTAAACAGCTTGTGTATGTGAGTTTTAGCTATATTAATATTTGAAATTAACAATGATTGGATAATTAGGAATATAGATTTGAGTGTCTCTCTTGGTGAAGTATTCTAACTGGACAAATAAAAACTCTGATCAGATTGCTAATACTTTAATTAGACAAAGAAATAAATCTTGGCTCTGCGTGTAAGGTGCATTTCTTTAGTCCACACAAACTAAGGATGTTTAGTTTGGTTCCTTGCTTAGGGAACCTGGCTTAAATTTCAATGCAATAAAATCATGCTAATTAAAGGTTTTATTAGATTTCCATACCAAACTGAAGCACTGAAAATTGAACTAAAGATGTAAAAATAGCTGTCCAATGGCTCATAAAGTTTTTGTGATTGCCTGGTCAGTCTCAAATTGTAATCTGTCATGTATCGCTCTTGGACGCAGCCAGAAACTGCACAAAACCCAACATAGCATCAGACTTCAAATCATGCACTGTCTAGGACCATGAGTCAATCTCATTAGCAGACAGCAACATTCTAACAAAACAATTTAAAGGGATATTGATTTTAGTGTTATGACTCCAGAGTTGCCATTTATAATTGAAAAAAACTCAGCTTCTGAGAGGTAAAGATGTTTTTGACAAATATATTGGCTTAGCATAATGGATTTTAGAAGTAACTTAATAAGTTGCTTTCAATGTTATTTTATAAAAGTTTATGAAAAGTGAAAAAGAAACTGGACACTAATCCAAAGTGAGGAAAATATTTTATATCATTGACAAAGCTATTTATTCCCGAGCACACAGTTTGGTTAGTAGAAGTAGTAAATGAAGGGAAAACTTAGTCATAGCTAGAATACCAGAATACCCAACATGGGTACACATGCACACACACAGTTTGGGGAATTACATCCTGCTGGGGATAGCACAGATGTCGATAATATCAGCCTTAGTGAAAACAAATAAGCAAGCAAAAATACATCACCAAAAAAACCCCAACCAACCACATGATTGTCAAGGAAAAGAACCAAATAAACCACCTGTTTTGCAAGTCTACTTATGTTTCATGGGAATACTGTGTATGGAGCTGTACAGGCACATTCAAATTATCACTGTCCATATTAAACTCGTTCCATCCATATGAATGCGAATTGAAAGACTGAACTTTCTGCTTCAGCATCATGAATGTTAGGATATACTGCTGAAAGATACAATTGCAGTATCTGTTACAGAAATTAAAGCTTGGGGAAAACATAGCATGGATTAATGTCCCTGTAGTTACATTCACCATGATACTCAGTGCTCTGACAAGTTTTAAATTTAAATTCCTGAAAAGCAAGATTTCACAAACATGGCTCCCACACATTAGTTGCAGATATCTTCTGTCTTGTAAAAAAAAAAAAAAAAAACAAAAACAAAACCAAAGAAAAACAAAAAAAAAAAATCCCAAAACCAAAACCAAACAAACAAACAAAAACAAAACCCACACCTTATGCTTTTGGGTTCCATAGAAATACATATTATTCCAAACACAGCATTTACAGGCGTTACAGAGTAAGATTAGGCTGCAGTGGTTATAAAGCATCAAATGCCATTCTGTCAGTAAAGGTCAGCACTTCCATCATTCTCGCTTCTTTCAGCACATGAGTCTCCCCTAGACAATTTACAGGAAATGGAAGGGAAAATAACCAAATCATTGAAAAAATTGTTAAATATGCCATCTGGTCTTCACAGATGGGCCTCTACTGTACTGTACTCATGTACATCTCCTTTCCCTCTGTCACCACTCACTGAAGAATAAGAAGCAGGTAAAGAAACAGAAGAAATGACTCTAGAAAGTATACTATCAGCATACCATGTGGAGATTTAGCCACTGTATCTCCACTTCATGCTCCACTGTAAGACAGACCAAATTTTCCAGGCTGATGAAACCTCACTCAAAAGAGATACAAAATCTGTCAGAAAGTCAAAGTTTAGATCTGTGTTGAATCACAGTGGTGTTGTGAAAAACAACTGGAAAAGGAAAAATAAGGCAATAATGGTTATTGCTATACTATACACTATCCAAAAACACAATTAATCTTATCCTCAGTGTGTCTTCATAATCCAGCTGAATTACCTCCAAATTGCAAATGGGAAACAGAGGCAGAGAATTACTACCGTTTTGTCAAACAGAACAGTAGAACAATGATTCATATCCATGTTCCCACTAGTCAATTTTCTAAATGCACTACATGATTTTAGATACTCTTCTTGCTCTTAAGCAAACCGCTTTCTGGTAACATTGCAAGAATTCTGCAGCCACGAGGAATTTATAGTTTGCACAGCACTGCACAAATCAAGAGTTTCTGTGGTTCCAATCTTCCTACTTAGAGAAAAAGGAAGGGGTCATTTACTTTTAAGATAAATGCTTTTTCACTTATTACTTAAAATAAAACCCACCTTATTTATCTGCATCCAGAGCTAAGCACAAAGTGCCTGTATAACTTTCAGCTCACTTGATATGGAGTGATTTATTCAAAACCGCTCAGCAGCACAACCTAGACAAGCTTTCTTCTCTCACTTTCAGAGTCTTCCTCTGCATGATCACATTCAGTCTTACAGAGAGGCAATCAGCTGGATCTGACATTAGAATAGTGATGTAACAGACCACTCATCACAAATTGCCCTAGTATAGCAGAGAGTATGGCTACTGTTGAATTTCAGTGTAACATGTTCTCTGGTACTGGTTTTCCACTGTGGTTTATTGCAGATTTTGTCCTCAGGACACCATTCACCTCTTTCTTCAGGAAAAAGGTGTGACGCTGGCTAATGATTATTATCTCATTAATTCTCACTGTCAGAAGTCATTCGCTGCATTAATAGTTAACATCACACTTTATACATCAATTTTGAAAACTTACTTAGCTTGCAGAAGGAGCAAGTCATTCAAAAGTTATCATTACATTTAGTTGTTTTGAAGGAAACATGGAAAGCATTATATTTTGGTTATGTTTCATCTAATTCATTCCACAATAAAGCCTACTTCAGTGGAAAAAAACCCTGGAATTCACACCTCTAGCACATTACCACCAGGATCCCAGCATGTAAGAACTTCTGTAACACTTCACCAACACAGAACCCTTGTAGTAATACTTTTTAAGAATTAACCTTAATAATTTGAGTGAGAACAGCAGTTCCTCTGCTCTTAGGACCATATAAATAAAGCAAAATTTCACCTCTACTTCTACAGGGTAAATAGAAAAGAACCCAGCTTAAAAAAAAGAAGAGAGAGAGAAAAAGAAAAAGAAAATAAGAAAGAGAGAGAGGGAGAAAAAAATAAGAAAGAAAAAAA